>NW_012130122.1:1326809-1330917 GCF_000143395.1 Atta cephalotes | reverse complement strand
TAAGTGTGTGTGTGTGTGTGTGTGTGTGTGTGTGTGTGTGTGTGCGTGCGCGCGTGCGCGCGCGCGCGCGTGTGTGTGTGTGTGTGTGTGTGTGTGTGTAAAAAGTTTGTGTATTCTAAAAAAATATATATATTTGAACATAAAATATATATCATTTGATACCAAATTATTAATTAGTTTTTTCCAATGAAAATTATAATGATACTAATATAATTGTTTCAATTATATGGCAATAAAAACGTTTTTGACAAACAAGTCTTATAACTGTAAATGTGATAAGAATTATTATATAGTATAACAAAGTATACAATAACATGATTACTGCATTAGGAAATAAAGAAAAAATATATATTATTCAAACAGTTACACATAACATTAATATTTTTGTCATAAGAAATATACTGTAAATATAACTATAAATAAGCAATTTTAATATTCAAAGTTTAAAATGGGAACAAAGAAATATTTTACAATGTGTTTCTATATTAATGTTTAACATTCTATTGTCACAATAAAAATTCATACCTGATAAGACGTAAATGGAATGTTACGATATCGTTTAAAATTTTATTGAAATCTTTATACAAGACCAAATCAATTAATCGGCATCTAAAGTTTTCTAACTGGCCACAAATGTGAAGAACGATAACAACTAGAAAGATATCTACAGACATGTAAATGACAGCTGCAAACAATGTCGTCAAAATCTGAATAAAAAATGTTAACTCAAATTGCGGACTCTTATATGAATTGTAGAAATGATACGTCTCCAATGGTAACAGTCTGCGCCGATCCGTGTAATTTGTTACGTATAATACGTGAATATCAAGTAAAGAAAGAAAGTTTACTGTAAAAAACCCTGTTATTATGATAATATAACCAATCATCATAATTAGTCGCCCTGTTTGTGCTCGTTTAATCATCACATTTCTTTCTCTATTCAGCTTAAATGCCATCCAATCTTCTGCCATCATATTCACAATTGACAAGAGAACTTGAAAATATAAATAACTATAGATAAAATGTAAATATTGTTAAAAACGTTAAAATCTAAATTACTTAAACAAATGTTATCATTTATAAATTATCGTAACAAAAAATATTACGCATATTTTATAATTTATTTCCATGTTGCTACATATGAGTAAATTATACATATATATCCTGTTTTCTTATTACACAATATATTTGTAATTAAAATTATTTGTTATAAAATGGTTTAATAAACCAACGGAATATAATGTTGAATATTTTATTTTATATAATACCGTACATACCTTTTCGTTTCCGTCGAATGATAACGTATTTCACTGATACCATTATTTGAGGTAATGTTGTATGTAAATTGTCTATCACAAGTAACATATTACCCCAAACTTGTATGATTGTACATATCATCGGAATATTAGAAATAAATATTAATGAAATGATAACTATGGCAACCCAAATTTCTGCCCACAAATTTTTTTTAATACATTTGTAGTGTTTAGGCCACAAGCCTACCATTTCGAATGCTAAACGATGTAGATTAACTGCCCACATAAAATCTGATAAATTTTTATGCAAAATAAATGATTTCGATAATATAGTTGCAAATGTAATATATTTAATATTTAATATATAATGTTTAAATTATTAAATATTTACATAAGAAAAATAAACAATAAATAAAATAATGTAGAATTTCAAGAAAGGATTTATAATGCAAAATTATAGAAATTTAGTACATATATTGAGTACATATATTGATTTAGTACATATTGATGGTTAATACGGAAAAAATGTAATATGAAGTTAGTACCTCTGTATCCTGAAGAATTTGTAATATCCATGCTGAAAATTAGAACATCTTGTTTTTTCCGGGGTATGATGCTAAATGAGCATCACGCATGCTCTCTACACAAATGCAAGAACTCGCAGCACTGTCAAATGCTGCGTTAAATATTAAGTATACTATTACCAATTATATCTACTAATATTGTAAGAAAAAATTTTATAAATGTTCGAATTATAAAATCATTTATGTCTGATATTTTATGATAGTTTATGTCTAATAAAATAAGAGATACAAAATGTTGTATCGCATTATAAATTCGTCGATACTTACTCAGAAAATTTTTTCCATGTTTCATATTGCTCCATTATATATGCGTTTATTGAGAAACGAGAAATAACGCTATTGCATCTTTAATGAAGTTGTCTACACCAGCCAACAAAAATTATATTAAAAAAAAAGATGATGTGAAATTATAGTGCACGTATAACATGCATCTTTTAAATATCTCTTTCAAAGACTTTGCTGTCATTATAGGAAACATGATAGAATATTTTCTCTGGACTATAAGAAGATTATAATTCATATTTGAAAATTGCCTGTGCATTTTCAAATTTTAATGTCTGAAACTGCAACTGTACAACATATAATAGCTGTCAACATTTTCGAAATACGATAACGAAATACGAATTTGTTTTAGTTGTATGATTCTGTTTATCGAAGATATAAGGTAGAAAATTCTTTTCTCAAAACTGAAGTACGTAATAAAACTCACATAATAATAATGTAAGTATATTCATCTTGCCATGTTGATTTGACTAAATACAGTTGTCATCAAATTTGATAAAACATTATCACTAAGTAATGTAATTCAAAAATGAATATTAAGAAGAAATTTTGTATTATATTTTATTATTATACTATATATCTATGGATAGTTTCTTTTGAACTTCAATTCATATGATCAAATAATATTATAAAATAGGTTACAGCAATGTAAAAAATCGCTTACGTTGTACCCTCGCGTGGCAAACTAAAATTAAACACAATGCATGAGGGCCTATTTCCATCGAACTATTTTTGTTCCATAAAAATATTTGTTACATTATAAATGTCTTAATAATATAATTTATAATAAACAACAACCAATAGATAAAACATAATTATATTTTTACTACAGCTATAACAATAGTTTTCTAGAAATTATATTCACTTGTAAATATAAAATCATGAACATATCTATTTTTAAATTGATATAATTATTAAATATTAATATATCATGTTTAGCCATGTTGTGTTAATAAAAATGATATATAGCCCATTGATGTTTTTAATATCTGTAAATAATTATTTTTATTTAATGACATTTGAGAAATACGTTGCCAATATCGATTTTTATGTAGGGGAGACCGGGATTAGTACGCAAATTTTACAGTTTTAAATTTTTACAAACAAAGCTAAAATATTTACCCATAAATTCTTAATAAATTATAACATGCATTCTGTATATACGGAAAAATTTCATAATTACTAACTTATCGTACGTATACTATACATACCGGTGTTTCAGACCAGCCGTACATCCCATTTAAAACTGAGGGAAGTGATTATATTGTAAAATGTTTTAGTCACAAAAGTTGGGGGGATCAAGTAATACATTACATAGGCATATGCGATTGATCTTGGTTAGCGTCGTGAAGATTATGCCAAAGTTGACTTGAATTTTTTAAATGGTATCTTTCATTGCATATTCTTGTAATTGATGTCAAAATGTTTTTGAAACACTGATTACAAATTCCTTTTTAGTTGAGATTTTCCTGAGTTGAGACTTCAGTGCTGCGGCGTAGCATTACCCAAGATGTTCTAGGTGGAGGTCACACGGTCGAATTTATACTTCTTTGAGGTCTTTTTTAAAGTCTCCAATCGTGCAACCTCCACGCAGTATATCTTATATAATGATAATGCCCAGCGTACTAAAATTTTGAAATCTCATAATTCAGGAAGATCTCAACTAAAAAGGATTTGTCTTAATAACAGCATGTATGGTTCCCATTTAAAAAGTTCTCGATCTTAACAGTTCTAGTTGATCTTCATGCCAACCAAGATCAATTGCATAAGCATGTAATATATTACTTGATCTCAAACAAATTTTGTCTGAAATATTTTTCAAAATTATTATTTCCCATGTTTTTAAATGGGGTATATAAGTGGTCTAAACACTCAATATGTATGCGTGCGTGCGTGCAAGTGTGTGTAAATAAAGAGAAAGAAAGAGAGAGAGAGAGAGAGAGAGAGAGAGAGAGAGAGAGAGAGAAGAAGTAAGTAAGTAAGTAA
>NW_012130122.1:1321057-1325758 GCF_000143395.1 Atta cephalotes | reverse complement strand
GAGAGAGAGAGAGAAAGTGAAAATGTGAAAATAAATCGGATTCCATTATATAGCAAAAGAGTAAAATTAATATGAGAGGAGTTAAGATAATCTTACACTGCAAAAAGTAGCCATTGTTAACGGAAATATCTTTCCTGCAGTGATACAAAAAGGATATTTAGTTCGCATCATTAATAAAATAAGACTTCTTGCCTTCCTTGATTCCAATTTGTACCACTCCAGATCGCACATTGCACGATGTACTGCATTGCACTTAATGAATACATATGAAAAAACATAATAAATGCAACTTCAATAAGGATTATTTCTAAATATATTAGTTATATAGTTAATTAAAATTTAAACAACTTCATATTTCTTGTAAAAGAAATCTTTTACTTATATGGAATATCTGCGCAATTGTAGTTATGAATTCATAACGATTGCATAACAAAATAATTACAGAAGCAGAAGTGGAACTCTGTATCAATTCTGTGAACTCGTGCAGTCGTTCTGAACACGAGTTACAGAATATGCAGAGGCGTCATTATATAATTTTCTGTATCGATAACTGTCAGTATCGTTATGTATTTTGCGTAGATATTTTGTAAAATGTAAAATAGTTGCGTAAAACATATAACGACACTGACAACTATCGATAAACATGCATAGAATAATATCACAACAATGGAATTCTGTAACTTTGTAATACAATAAAAAATTTAATTATGGGTGTATTCCGTTTTACGCTTGCAACGCTTGTAAGTATTATTTATCCTCGTTTAATATTTGATAGACAACAAGGATAAATAATGTTTATAGTGAAAATGAAAACAGAATAAGCCTATAACTCGTTGCTTGTAATACACGAGTTGTTAGCGCCATTAGAAAGGTTATTACACTTACTTTGTCTGTCAGAATATAATTTTATTTAAAAGTGCAAAGTTAAAAATGCAAACTTGAAGTTTGCAACGTGTATAATTTCACTTTTCTATCTTCATTATTGGCCGATAAAAGATGTGTTGTATTATTTTCTCGTTTAAGTATAACCTAACATACTAGATATAACTTACTTGCTCTGTTACAAGCTCTCCTGCCCCACAATAGAGAAAAGTATTCATCAAAAAGATAATAAAAAGTAATATTGAGAAATATCCTTGTATGATAACAGTTTTATCTATTTTTCCGTCAGCTAATATCTAAAACATAAATTATAAATTAACAAAGGAACATAGAGTAACTCCGGTATTTAAGTTGCAAGGGGATATATGTACATCTCAGAAATCGGGAAAAATAAATATAGAGATAATTTGCACATAACCATTCTATTATGCCTTTGTATTCTATTAGTATGATGTTATGATTTTCATTTTTTTAAAATTAATATTATATGTTAAAATTATTATCATACAATTGAATTGATTTAATTGTCAATGCAGTAAGTAGTGCAATTATGTATTATAACTTACATAAAATAATTACCGTAAGGAGTGCGAAAGACTTAAATGTTATTTGGAGATACATAATTGTAAAGGAAAGAACGAATTACAGCAAAATACAAGTGCTCTTATATTTATTATTCAACTTAAAATCTTGTATGTTCCCACTTGTTTGGAATATATAGCATTTTTAGCAAGCGGAATATGAATCCGCTTGCCCAAAGCATACAAAGTGCTCAGATTGGAATGCATTAAATGCAATAAATGTACTACATGAACCATGTACGTCATAACACTTGTAATATATGCAAAAAGTTAGAATTATTATCTATTACATTCTGTATATATACTTATCATTTTTATTCCTAGTAATTTGTAAATTATCGTATCATTTTTTACATCTTTTCTCTAAGTATTATTGATAAATCTTCCGTCGTATACCACACTTATAAATATTCGGGAAAAAATATTATATATATGGATATATTTTTTGATTTTATATATAATTGTATATAATTGTATATAATTATATATGAAACATTTTTTTCCGTGTAGCTATATATTTTTATATGTATTCTACCTTTATATGTATGGTAAATAGGAAAGTACTTTAAAAAGTCTTTTTTTTAATATAAAATACAAGTATTTTGGCATAAGGATTTCTAATATTATTTTCATGGTAGTAAACAGCATAAAGTTTCTATTGGTATATTAAATATTATATTTACCTTATTATATTATTAGAATTCAGGATTAGGAAAGTTACTTTCCAAGTTACTCTTCATTGCAAAAATTGAGTACAATATATTCAAGTACTTCACGTTTTATAATATATTTTATCATTTGCACCAATTTTGTATTATTTTTGGTACACAATTTTTATATTAACAAATATCTATAAGTTGATTGAAGAAGTAACTTATAAGTAATTTTATAAAATAACTTTCTCAATCGTGGTATTATTTAAATGTAGTAAATAATATTTAACAAATTAAATTTTTGTGCAACATATATACCGGAGTTACGTTATGCATACTATAAAAGATTTTCTCGTATTTATTGCATCTTACAATAGTAAATAAAAATCCGGTTAGACAGAACACAACACCAAAATGAAGTACCAATATTAACATCATTAAAGAATATGTATTTTCGATATTGTCGGCAAATCTACAAATAAAATTATTTAAAAGGATTATCACATTAAATCAAACATTATATATCCAAAGTATCCCATTTTAAATAATGCAGTAAGATTTCTCGAAAACTATGCGGAAAAATGTTTCAAACAAAAGTTGTATGGTTCGAAGGATAAGAAAGTATCACTGATTTGTCGTCATTAAGAACATCGATTTTTATTAATAGAACACTATTTTTGATGGCAGAATTTAATAGCTGATTTCTCAAAACATTATAATAAAGTTATTTTTCATTACGTACTTTTCGAGTTACAATGTTTGAAAATTACAGAACCGTCGGCATTAGCACTGCACAAGGTATACATCGACAATTAAAACCTCTTGAATATTGTTTAGTATCATGTCCTGGATAACATTTGTTAAGATCAAGGCCACTGAAGATTATTTTTCTTATTTACATTTTACACTAAAATTCATTTTTACATTAAAATGAAAATAAAAAGTACAATCTCCGATAACTTTGATCAAATGTGATTCAGAATATTCAAGAGATTAGCCGTCGGTCGAATATCTCGGATAATGCTAGTGCTGGCGGTACTGTAATTTTCAAGCATTATAACTCAAAAAGTACTTAATTAAAAAATTTTTCATACAGCGTTTTGAAAAGCTCTCCACATCAGCTATTAGATTCTATCATTAAGAATCTGTCATTAACAGTAAGATGTTTCATAAAAAAAATTCGATTTGACCATGAACTTGACAACTCCACTCAAAATTAAATCAATAGTACCTTCTTATGTTCCCCTCCGAACCATACAACTTTTGTTTGAAATATTTTTCCAATATTGAATTCCAATATTGAAATATTCATAGTTGTCGAGAAATGTTAATGCATTATTTAAAATGGGGCACCCTGTACATATATTAAAAACTGTACATATTTAATTATAAAAAAAATATATATATATATTATCGACTATTTAACATCGTTAAATGTTCTATTGTTAAAATAAAAATTCATACCTGATAAGACGTAAATGAGTCGCTACGATATGGTTTAAAATTTTATTGAAATTTTTGTATGAGATCAAATTAATTAAGCGACGTCTAAAGTTTTCTAATTGACCACAAATGTGAAGAACTATTACAACTAGAAAGATATCTACAGACATGTAAATGGTACCTGCTAACAATAGCGTTACCATTTGAATAAAAAATATTAACTCAAATTGCGGACTCTTCTCTGTATCATAGAAGTGATACGTTTCCAATGGTAACGATTTGCGCCGATCTGTAGAATTCGTTACGTACATTATGACAAAGCCAAAATAAGGAAGAATAACTGTTGTGAAAAATGCTATTATCATGATAACATATCCAATCATCATAATTAATCGCGCTGTTTGTGCTCGTTTTATCATCACATCTCGTTCTTCATTCAGCTTAAATGCCATCCAATCTTCTGCCATCATGTTTATAATTGATAATACAACTTAAAAATGTAAATAATTATAAATAAAATGTAAGCAATGTTAAAGACGTTAAAATATTGAATTATTTAGACACATGTTGTTATTTGTAAATTACCACACCAAAGAGAGAACCGTGTATAATTCTGGACGTACCCGTTCGTTTCCGTAATATGATAATGTATTTCACTGATACTATTACTTGGGGTAATGTTGTATGTAAATTGTCTATTACGAGTACCATATTACCCCAAACTTGTATAATTGCACGTATCATCGGAACATATGAAACAAATATTAATAAAATAAGAATGATGCCGACCCAAATTTTTGGCCACAAACATTTCTTAGTACATTTGTTGGGTTTAGGCCATAAGCCCACCATTTCAAATCCTAAACGTTGTAAATTTATTGCCCACATAAAATCTAATAAATTTTTATGTTATATTAGCTAGATAATACAGTTGCAAATATAATATTTATATTCAATATTTAATATCTAATTATTAAGTGTTTGTACGTAACAAAAGTTAATGATAACACAGTATCTCTCATAAGAATAAATTTATAATAATATAGTGTACACACACACACACACACACACACACACACACACACACACACACACACACACACACACACACACACACACACTAACTAACTACTACTACTACT
>NW_012130122.1:1312536-1319022 GCF_000143395.1 Atta cephalotes | reverse complement strand
ATATATATATATATATTTGTGTAACTATCAATTATTAATATAGTAATTTTAACCATTTTTTGACAATAAAAATGATATAGCCCAATGACGATTTTAATATCTGAAATTAATTATTATTTTTACTTACTGACATTTGAGAAATATTTGCTAATATCGATTCTTATTTAGGGGGATCGGAGTTAGTTTATCAATTAGAGTTAGTTTTTCAATTTTGAATTTTTACAGACAAAAAATCAAAAGACTTACCCAAAAAATAAATTCTAAATCAGTTACTATTATATTCGGTATAGACGATAAAATTTCGTAATCCACTGATGGCTTATCGGACAATCGCAGAAATACTTTTTAGATTTGAATGACTCTTTGACTAAGTTCAGACATATAGAAATTAATATAATCCTACTTATCTATTCCATTATTACTAATTTTATTATTACTACATTTAATTTATTATTAATATTTTATTATTGATTCCAGGATAGAAATAGGATGACACATGATATGGTTGACTATGGGATTGTTAAAATATATGTAAAAAATATATTTCGAATTATATTTTATTATATATTAATAAAGATTAAGTTTAAAAATATGAAATTCTAAATAAAATGTATTTATTCGTCATTAAATGAGCCTTATAGTGCATGTATTACTAGCTTTATCTGCTTTTTTCTTAACATTTACAAAAATTAAAAGACAGATAAACAAAAACAATCTATTGGATTTGTTAAATAATAGTTACACTTATTATCTAACCAGATTCAGAAATCAATAATTGAATTTTATCGCGCGAATTTGTTATACGAAATTGACACGTATGTGTGACTGCGTGTATCATAGGTTGCGTGAGATATTGTGTATTTGCTGTGGTAATATAAAAGACATTTCGATGTCGCCGGCGCGCGGTATGATTTCTAGTGATTTCATCAGAATTCGAGCTTTGCTTTAGGATCCCCTTAAAGAGAAGCAACTACATTTAAGATATTATGGGCTATTAAGCAGAAGTTCTTGCTGCATGTTTACACGTGTCTTTAGTCGTTTTTAATATAATTAGTCTACCTATCTTTATAGTCTATTAAATCTATATCTTTATAGTCTATTATTTAATCTATTAGTTCCGGTTTCCCCTATATATGCAAAAGTCAAGATACTAACTGATTAACTTAAATAACTTTTATTTATATTATTATAAAAGTTCTTTTTAATTTTATTTTATAAATATATTATAATTATTTCGGTAAATATGCCGGTGGAAGAGCCAACCCTAATGACGAAAAAAATAGCTTATTAGATTATAAATTTTATTTTACATAAAAAAAGAAATATAATTGATCATTCTTAAGCAATAAGTACAAAAATCTTTGAAAATTCAAGGAATAGAACAGAATTGAACTTGTATCTAAACCAACATCAATCAGTATTCTAAATTTTGCAACGTACATAGATATACAGGGTGTCCCATGTCTTCTCATTAATATTTCAGAAAGTGAAAGAGGATAAAAATTTTGAACTGAAAGTTCTTTCACAAATTTTGATTCAGATCATTATTTACCGAGTTATTGACGATTAAAGTTGATCAATCAGAGAGCAAACGCAGTATGCAGAACATGCCAGGACTTGTCGCGCTTGCTACTCATTCTCCCGAAAATTTTCTAATTTTTCATATTAATTAATAAGTAAATCAATAAATCAATAAAAAAGTGGATAAATAAATAAATAAACAAATAAAATAAAATGAAATCTAATATAAAATAAAATATCTATCCAACACAAAATAAATATCTATCTAAAATAAAATAAAATAAATTAAAATAAGTGAAATAAATAAATAAAATAAAGTAAAATCAAATAGAAATAAAAATAAAATATCTATTTAAAATAGAATATCTATCTAATTGTAAGATAAAATTATAGTATTATTAGGATTGAGAAAATTACTTCATAAGTTATAAATTTTACTTTTTATTATAATATATAAAAATTAAGTAAAAAATATTTCAGTATTTCACTTTTTACATTTAATCTTTACACTTAATACATTTTATCATTTGCACTAATTTTGTATTATTTTTAGTACATAATTTTTATATACATAAGGTAACTTTCTTAACTTATAAGTAATTTTATAAAGTAACTTTCTCATTTCGTGATATTATTTATTCTAAATGTAATAAATAGTACTTAATACATTAAGTTTTTGTGCAGCGTATATACCGGAGTTATTTTATACATGCTATAAAAGATTTTTTCGTATTTTACTGCATCTTACAATGATAAATAAAAATCCGCTTAGGCAAAATACAACACCAAAATGAAATATCATTATTAACATCATTAACGTATGTATTTTCGATATTGTCGACAAATCTACAAATAAAATTATTTAAAAGAATTATCACATTATATATTAATTCAAACATTATATATACCCATATATTTAGAAATATATATATTTAAACATAAATATACTGAATATTAACGTCGTTTTATTGCTAAAATAAAAATTCATACCTCATAATACGTAAATGGGTTTATACAATATGGTTTATAATTTTATGGAGATTTTTATACGAGATCAAATTAATTAATCGGCATCTAAAGTTTTCTAATTGGCCACAAATGTGAAGAATCATTACAATTAGAAAAATATCTACAGACATGTAAATGATAGTTGCAAACAATGTCGTGAAGGTCTGAATAAAAAATGTTAACTCAAATTGCGGACTCTTATTTGTATCGTAGAAGTGATACGTCTCCAATGGTAATGATTTGCGCCGATCTGTGGAATTCGTTACGTAGATTACCGAAAAACCAAAATAAGAAGGAATAATTATTGTTAACAACCCCATTATCGTGAGAACATATCCAATCATTATAATTATTCACGCTGTTTGTGCTCCTTTTATCATCACATCTCGTTCTTCATCCAGCTTAAATGCCGTCCAATCTTCTGCCATCATGTTTACAATTGACAATACAACTTAAAAATATAAAATGTAGATAAAATGTAAGCAATGTAAAAGCAATGTTAAATTTTGAAGTATTTAGACATATGTTCTAAATCTGAATCAGTGAATAATCATTAATTACCAAGTGGTAAGTACTTTGCACTAATAATCAGTGAAGTTCAATTAAAAAAGGAAGAATATGATTTGAGCATTATATAACTAAAATACTGATATTTGCACATTAATTTCAATTTTGTAATACTATATTCATTGAATTTAAGCACTAAAACAAGATTAATTAGATCACACCATAAAGATTTGTTAGGTTAGGGATCTCACATTTCATTCACCGATTATCAGCATACTTGGTACTGATATCAGTGATTATCTACTGATTCAGATTTAGAGAGTTGTTATTTGTAAATTACCGCACCAAAAAAAGAATCGTATAATTCTGAACGTACCCATTCGTTTCCGTAATATTTTAATGTATTTCATTGATACTACTACTAGGGGTAATGTTGTATGTAAAGTGTCTATTACGAATACTATATTACCCCAAACGTGTATAATTGCATGTATCATCGGAATGTTTGAAACAAATATTAATAAAATAAGAATAATGCCAATCTTAATTTCTGGCCATAAACTTTTCTTAGTACATTTATTGGGTTTAGGCCATAAGCCCACCATTTCAAATCCTAAACGTTGTAGATGTATTGCCCACATAAAATCTAATAAATTTTTATGCTGTATTAGCTAGATAATACAGTTGCAAATATAATATTTATATTCAATATTTGATATTTAATTATTAAGTATTTGTACGTAATAAAAGTTAACAATAACACAATATCATAAGAATGAATTTATAATGTACTATAATGTACAAACTTATTTAGATTATTAATTAAACAATGAATAAACAGAAAATATAACATGAAGTTAGTACCTCTGTATCCTGAAGAATTTGTAACATCCATGTTGAAAGTTAAAACATGAAGAATGTTTTGTTCTTTTTACGGTATGATGTGAAATGATCATCATGCTCTCTATACAAATGTAAAAACTCAACAGCATTGTCAAACGTGGCATTAAATATTAGAATGCTATTCCCAGTTATAGCTATTGATATCGTAAGAAAGAATTTTATAAACGTTGAGTTATAAATTCATTTATGTCTGATCTAATAAAATAAGAGATAAAAAAATGTTGCATCGCAATTATAAGTTCGTCAATATTCGCTCGGAAACTTTTTTCCATATTTCATATTGCTGCGTAACGTTCGTGTTTATTGCGAAATAAAAAATACGCTATTGCATCTTTAATGAGGCTTTCTATACCAGCCAACAAAAATTATATTAAAAAATTATATTAAAAAATTATATTTAAAAATTATAGTAAAAAATGGTTGTAATGGATGTAAAATTGTATAATACATGTATAACACGTATCTTTTAAATGTCTCTTTTAAAAATATTTGTTATCGTTATAATAAACGTGATAGAATATTTTTTCTGGACTATAAGTAGATTATAATTCATATTTAAAAAGTGTTCTTGCATTTCCAGTGATCAAATTTCGATATCTGAAAATTATTATTGTTCAGTGTTTATTATCTTATTGCGAGAATGTTACCAGCTTTGCAACAGCAGAAAGCAACATTCTCACAATAAAATAAATTTATTTCTGTTCATCGAAGATAAAGCAGCCTTTTGTTTTTTCAAAATTGAAGTGATAAAATTCACATAAATGTAATAACGTAAGTACAACCATCTTGTTCATGTTGATTTGATTATAAAATTGTCAAATTTGGTAAAACATTATCACTAAATATAATGTAATTCAAAGACGAATATTAAGAAGAAATTTTGTATAATGCTTATGTACTATATACTTATGTATTATACTAATATCAAGATTTTTCTTGTTTTTTCGTAATCGTAATGCAAAAGAGTCTAATTTCTATTAAACTATTTCTGTTAATGCAATAAAAATATTTATTACATTATAAAATATGCTTAATGATATTTAATTTTTATTAAAAAATAAATAGGCAAAATATAATTTTATTTTTATTATACGATAAATAACAATAAAGTTTTCTAGAAAGAAAATTGTGTCCACTGTAAATATAATATAATTACGAATACTTATTTCTATGTTTATGTGAGTATTGAATATTGATCTCTAGCCATGTTTTGTCAATAAAAATGATATATAGCCAATCGATGATTTTAATATCTGAAAATAATAATTTTTGTTTACTGACATTTGATAGATACATCAGCAATATTGATTCTTAAATAAGGGAGACCAAGACTTTTCCAGTTTTGAATTTTTACAGACAAAACAAAGAAACTTACCTAAAAAATTTTATACTAGTTTGTTACATACATTTAACTATTAACTATATAATAATATTTCAATAATAAGTAGTAACTAATAATTTAAAACTTTTATTGCATTCTTTGCGTGTCAACTAGCCTCATGATCATTGATAACACATGATATGTGATAAGTTGGCTATATATATAATTAAAGTAAAAATATAATATTGTAAGCTATAATTTAATATATCTTATAGTATATTATGTATATTATATACTAAGGAGAAGCGTCTACATCGAGGGTATCACAGATGACTGAGCGGCAGTTTTTGTTGTATGTTCAGATACGTTTATCTGTTTTGTTTTTAACGTAAATTTGACGTTAATCTACATATCTCTATAATCTACTGGTCTCAGTCTCCCCTATGAAAAAATCAAGATACTGGCTGACTAACTTAAATAACCTTAAATTTATATTATTTTAAATATTTATATAATTATAAACGTTTCATTTTTAATTTAATTTTATATGTATTATAACTATTATATTAGTATATATTTATGTTTAATAGTATATAATATCTTTCGCTGTAGAGTCTTTAATCTGATTTATATGTATATAAAAGTTAGTATATAAAAGTATATAAAAGTATATAAAAGTTTTTCATTTGTATATAAAAGTATTTGTATGTATATAAATATCAAAAATATCACAATCGAATTACGCTAAATATTAAAGTTCTATACATATACAGGGTGTCTATAATAATAATTATAAATGATAAAAACGATAAAATAAACGATAAAATTCTCGTATATCGGCAAAATAGACTAAACTGAATCGAAAAGTTCTCGTTCTCTACCATTTTGCAATTTTCGTAATGATTAACGAGATATTAATTTATGAAAATAATCAAATTCGCCCGATCTACGAGCGGCTAAGACTGTGCGCTTGTATTGTATTTGGCGGTAGACCGAATTTAGCTATTTTCATAAGATAATATCGTTAATTGCAAATAGTCTGCTCTATCTGCCCAAGAGAGCTTTGCGAGACACCCTGTTTATATATATATATATATATATATATATATATATATATATATAANAGAAGAAAGTAAAGTAAAAGTAAAGTAAATAAATAATAATATATACTATACGTAAGTAAAGTAACTACTAGTTAGTTAAGTTAAGGTAACTTAACTTCTCGT
>NW_012130122.1:1303442-1312516 GCF_000143395.1 Atta cephalotes | reverse complement strand
CGAACGAACGTAGTACGTTCGTACGACGACTACTATTATATATATATATATATATATATATATATATATATATATACAGCAAAGGAGTAAAATTAAAACGAGAAAAATCTAGATAATCTTACATTGCAAAAAGTAGCCATTGTTAATGGGAAAATCTTTCCTGCAGTGATACAAAAGGGATATTTAGCTCGCATCATTAATAAAATAAGACTTCTTGCCTTCCTTGATTCTAGTTTGTACCACTCAAGATCGCATATTGCACGATATACTGCATTGCACTTAATGAGTACATATATAAGAAAATATATTTATGTTCATATCATTTCAGTGAGAAATATTAGTAACAGTTAATTTAGATTAAATAACATTTTATTTCTTGTAAAGAAATTAGAAACAGAAGTGTCATACAATTGATCAACTAAATTTGTATTAATATTTTTATTAATATTCACTCAAAAACAATCATTCGATATGCGTGCAAATGTGTCAAAGTAAATTTTTAGTAAGTTTTGCCAGGTAATGTGATATTAAATTTCTAATAAATAGTAGTAACAATAAAAATTTGTTAGATGTTTGAACATATAAAAATTATATTTGCTCCAAAGTATAAAACAAATTTATTACAACATTATATAAAAATTATGCGTTTCGCGGTTCCTCCATATCCAGATCCATTCTTGGAATGCCAACGTTTCGTGAATCTTATAATCCACTTCATCAGGGCGAAGAGCAGCCTGATACTGATCTCCTTTTATATTACGCTACTTGTCGGAATGGTGGGGAAAAAGAAGAAAATTGTGAGGTAAGAGGGAAATTGGTCAGTCTTTAATAACCGGGAGAATGGTTTTCTGTATTTTATTTATGTTGTTGCTATTATCTCTATTTAGATTGTTAAGATGTTTTTGTATCTCTATGGCTTCTTTATACTTTCTTAGAAAGTGTTATATAATGTTGGCTATTGTGGTTTTGTTAAACAGTATTTGGTGTTTTATTTCGATATTGTATTCTGATAATGCTGATTGCGTGACGTGTTTTAGCCTGACATCAAGTTGGTTCTTTTATCCATAGGTTGATCATTCTCCCGGTTTCTCCAATGTATAATGTTCCTTGCCCGCAGGAACAAGGTATACTCCTTTTGTATACCTTGCGGAGCTGAGTGGAGATTTTTGATCTTTAGGATTTCTTAAAATTTGTCCTCACAAAAATCCACAACCCTCTCTACTTAACATCAAGAACCTATCCAACAAAGATACCTGTCTCAAGATACTATATCTGTGCTTGCCAAAGATCCTAACTTCGCAGTGGCATCTAGAAAGATTACAAAAGGAAGAGATTATCAGCCAAATAGAATCAACCATGCCAATAGAGTCTCCCATCAGAACAAGCAGATAATATCCGCAGACAGGTAACCAATATCCTTTCCAAATATCCTGCCAAATCTCCTCCAAACATCACTAAACAAGAGCGATTGACCTCCAAGATCAAGACCCAAGAAGAACAGGGACACAGACACCATTATGCTGCCAGCCGGTAAAAATAATACGACAGTAATTATGAACACATTAGACTATAAGAAAAAAATGAAGAACCTTCTCTCGGACAAAGCATACAAAAAGCTTGATCCACAAAGATCCAACTAATATAATTGCACAGAACATCAAAATTCTGGTGGAAAAAACAACATTCCCAGTAAAATCGAATCAACATTAAAACTTACAAATCCTCTCTCACCAAGATTATATGGATTACTAAAAATACCAAATATCAATTGTCAGCGCCATACACTCACCGATATACAACTTATCCCGCTTCCTAGCACAAACACTATAACTCCTCACTGGAAAATCCGAATCACACATTATTAATTCAACGGACTTCATACAAAAGATAAAAAAATTTAAGTATCTCCCACAGACTTGCTTGTAAGTTTCGACGTAGAATTCTTTTTCACACAAGTCCCATTAATAAAAGACACATTAAACATAATAAAGGTCTCACATGAAATCTCGCTAATAGAGAACTGCTTAACAACTCAGCAAACGAGAATGGATTGAAATGAATTGAAATGGATTCAATTTTTCAGAAATATTGATTCACAAATGTTAAAATGAATGCTTTTCAATTCTGAATGCATTTTTCATTTATAGGAATTGCATGGAGCATATCTCTATGCCTTTCAATTTGAAAATAATATTAGCTTTGTTTGTGCATTGTGAATACTGTTTAATTCAAAATTTTGAATAGGAAATGCAGATTTCAATGCAATTGCATCCAATTGAATCTAATTGAATTCAATTGAATCCAATTAAATCCAAAAAAAAAATATTCGCTATTTAAAATACGCATTCAGATAGAAAAAAATTTCAATCCATTTTAATCTTCTATTCTCGTTTGTTGGGAACCACTTACTTCTCTTATAACAATCAATTTTATGAACAAACTTCAGGAGCGGTAATGATCTCTCCTATTTCTCCTGTAATTGCCATCTTCATGGAGCATTTTGCGAAAGAAATTCTCAGAAAAACACTCAAAAAACCAAAAATTTGGTTCCATTATGTAGATAACATTCGTGATATGGAGACATGACAGAGTTGAACTCCGTAAATTTCTTATTTTCCTCAACAATCAATATCCAAATATCCACTTCACATTTATAGACATAGAGGAAAACGGAAAACTCCCCTTCCTAAATGTTCTTGTCTCTAAAAAAACTAACAGTACCTTAGGTCATCAAGTGTACAGAAAACCAACACACATAGATAAATACCTACATGACGAGTTGCACCACTACTCAGCAAAAACAGTCTGCAATCAAATCACTTGTACATAGATTTTTCACCATCTCTGACATCTACAGACAGAATTCAATTACTTAAAACTAGCCTTACAGAAAAACGGACACGATATAAAAAGACATAATCAAAACAATTAATAAACAAAACAATGGTCTCTGACACACAACCAGATAAAAGGATTCTATCCCTTCTCTCATATGTCAAAGAAACAAATCAGATTGGCAGGATAGGATTAAACAAACACAATATCTGAATTATTCTTTAAATCACTCAAAAAGATAGGACAAATCTTAAGAAATCCCAAAGATTAAAGACTTACACTCAGCTCCGCAGGAGTATACAAAATATCTTGTTCCTGCGGGCAAGTATACATTGGAGAAATCAGGAGAATGGTTAACCTACGGACACCAACGTGATGTCAGGCTAAAACTCGTCACGCAATCAGCATTATCAGAACACAACATCGGAACAGAACATCAAATACTGTTTGACACGACCATAATAACCAACATTATGTCATACTTTCCAAGACGTATAGAGAAGCCATAAAGATACAAAAACATCGTAACTATATACAGAGACAACTCTATATAGAGATAATGGCTAAATAAAATATGGAAAACTATTCTCCCGATTATTGAAGACTGACCAATTTCCCCCACCTCTCTCTCCCCCTTACCTCACCCACAATTCTCTTCTTTTTCTCCACCATTCCAACAAGTAGCGTAATATAAAAGGAATGGAGATCAGTATCAGGCTGCTTCTCGCCCTGATGAAGTGGACTGTAAGATTCATGAAATGTTGGCATTTCAAGAATGGATCTGGATATGGAGGAACCCGCGAAACGCATAATTTTTATAGAGAAAGCACTCGTAGAAGCCTCAAAAATATTATTACAACACTATTGGTATACGTTATAAGTATAACCAACTTACTTTATGTATTTCGAGAACTGTTCAGAAAGTAGTACAATATATTTTTCTCGGCCAATAATAAAAAAATAAAGAAATGAAATTTTACATAATGCAAATTTCAACTTAGTTGCGTTTTTATATAAAATTACACAGCGTTCTGACGGCTGGAGCATGGAGCAGTTGTAATAATTTTTTAATGCGACTGCAAATAATTCACGTTACAAATGATTACAAAGAGTAAACTATAATTGAATTTTTGGTTGTGAAAAAATAACTGAATTGCAAAACATTTATGTGCTGTATATACACATATCCTATAGATATAGCTCGTTTGTAAGCGAATTGTTCACAGATATTACTAAAAAAAATTAGCTGCTTCGTCTGTCCGAATACCGTATAACTTTTCATAAAAGTGCAACAAACTTGAAGTTTGTAGCATATAGAATTTCACTTTTTTGTCTTAATTATTGGTCAAGAAAAAAATGTGATGCATTTCATTCTGAACAACTCTCGTATAAATATAACTTACTTGCTCTGTTACAAGTTCTCCTGCTCCACAATAAAGAAAAGTATTCATTAACATGACAATAAGAACAAATATTGAGAAATATCCTTGTCCAATAACAGTTTTATCTATTTTTCCGTTAGTAAATATCTAAAACAAATTATAAAAAAGTAAAAAAACGTATGCATGTTATAAAATATCTTTTTACTGAATCTTACAATAGTAAATAAAAATCCGCTTAGACAAAATACAATACCAAAATGGAGTACCATTACTAACATCATTAAACAGTATGTATTTTCGATATTGTCAGCAAATCTATAAGAATAAAAATTATTTAAAAGAATTATCACACTAAATCAATAAAATACTACATATATTTCATATATGCATAATGTAAATATATACATATGTACATATATACATACATAATATTAGGTGTGGGAAAAACGCCGAACTTTTTCCCATACCTAATACATATAATAATACAATAGTATATTCAATATACATATACAATATATACAATATATACAATATATATATCAATATATTCAGAAACACATACATCTAAACAAAACTGCATAAATTATTGTTTATTAAATATATTATTTGCTAAATTCATAATTAATTTTTTCTAACAAAATTGTACAGACATTAATACAATCATTATATTACATGTTAATAAAGATACTTTTGACAAACAAGCTTTACAACTATAAACGTGCCAAGGAATAATACATAACAGAGTGTATAATGAATATGATAAATGATATTGAATTGGGATGTAATATGATTATTGAAGTGGGATGTAAACAAAAAAAATATAGTTGTATTATATTTAATTCCATACATTAAAGAGTAATATTTTTGTTATAAAAAAGATAACTTTAAATAAAAAATTTTAACATTCAAAGTATAAAATGTATAAGAAAAGAGATTTATAAGAGAGAAAAGAGAGAGAAAAGAGATATTTTTAATAATATTTCTAAATCAATTTTGTTCTATTGTTACCATAAAAATTCATACCTGATAAGACGTAAATGGATCCCTATGATATCGTTCAAAACTTTATTGAAATTTTTGCATGAGATCAAATTAATTAATCGACATCTAAAGTTTTCTAACTGACCATAAATATGAAGAATTATTACAATGAGAAAGATATCTACAGACATATAAATGGTAGTTGCCAACAATGTCGTCACGGCCTGAATGATAAATGTAAACTCAAATTGTGGACTCTTATCTGTATCATAGAAGTGATATGTTTCCAGCGGTAGCGGTTTGCGCCGATCAGTGAAATTCGTTACGTATATTACTTGTGTTACTCGAATGTCAAAAAAAGGAAGAATGATGACTGTGAGAAATCCTGTTATTGCGAAAACATATCCAATCATCATAATTAATCTTGCTGTTTGTGCTTGTTTTATCATCACATCTCTTTCTCCATTCAGCTTGAATGCCATCCAATCTTCTGCCATCATATTTACGATTGACAAGAGAACTTGAAAATACAAATAACTATAGATAAAACATTGATAGAAGCGTTAAAATACTAAATTATTTATAGATACATATTGTTAAATCGCATCAAAGAAAGAATTATGCACATTTTATAATTTATTTCCACATTGCTGTATAGGAGTAAATTATATATATATAATTTCTTACTATACTCCACAATATATTTGTAATTATAATTATTTATTACAATATGATTTAACAAGACAACGAAATATAATGCTGAATTATATAATATTTTATTTTATATCATTCTGAACATACCTTTTCGTTTTCGTAGTAAGATAATGTATTTCACTAATACTGTTATCTCGGGTAATGCTATTTGTAAATTGTTTATTACAAGTACCATATTATCTCAAACTTGAATAACTGCACATATCATCGGAACATTAGAAACGAATATTAATAAAATGAAAATGATGCCAATCTTAATTTCTGGCCACAAACTTTTTTTAGTATTTATGTTGAGTTTAGGCCACAAGCCCACCATTTTGAAACCTAAACGATGTAGACTAACTGCCCACATAAAATCTAATAAATTTTTATACGATATAAACAGTTTGGAAATAATTATTAATTAATATATAAATTATTAAGCGATTATACAAAAGTTAAAAATAATATAAAAAGTAAAAATAATATCTCATGAACGGATTTGCAATACGAAATTATACAAACTTATTTACTAGATACATATTAAACACGAATGAACGAAAAATATCTAATATGAAATTAGAACCTCTGTATCCGGATGATTTTGTAATATCCATGTCGAAAACTAGAATGTAAAGAATGTCTAGGTCCTTTTATGTGACATGATGTAAAATGATTATCACACATATTCTCCGTACAAAAACTCGACAGTCTTGTTAAATGCAGTTTACGCATTAAATATTACGAATGCTATTCCCAATTATAATTACTGATGTAAGAAAAAATTTCATAAATGTTCACGTTATAAAAATCGTTATAAAAGTTTATGTCTGATCTAAGAAAATAAGAGATGAAAAATATCGCATTATAAGTTTATCGTATTCGCTTAAAAAGTTTTTTCCATTTTTTTATGTTACTCCATTGTATTTATTACAAAACGAGAAATAACGTTGTTGCATTTTTAATGCGATACTATAACCACAAAAGTTGTATACAAAAAGAATGGTACAAAATTGCATATCACGCATCTTTTAAATTTTTTTAAAGACACATCTAACCCTAGTAAACATGAGTGAATATAATATTATCTCTAGTTTATAAGTAGTTTATAATTCATACTTCAAAGTTGTCCATGTATTTCCAATAATGAAATTTCAGTATCTTATAACTGCAAATTCACGTATGGTAGCTTTAAAAAATGTGGCAACATTCTCTCAATAAAATAACTAATGCCCCGATGAAAATAAAAATTGTGTAAGTCGAATGTAATTTGTAAACGGTTCTTCTATATTTCATTGTTTTAATTTTTGCCATCCAGAAACTTTGTTTATGCTTTTGTTTCTCTTCCATTACATTCGATTTTTATTTTCATCAGGGTTCTAGAATGTTTCTGTTCATTGAAGATAAGGTAACAAGAATCTTTCTAAAAAAAAGAATTGCAGTAAAATGTAAAATTCACATAGATATATCAAGACAATTATATACATTTATCTTACTAATTGTATCTTATCATGTTGATTTGATAAGATACAATTAACATAAAAAATTATTATTAAATAATATTTGTAATTCAAATTAATGTAATTATAAAACAAACATTAAAATATTGTATTATAATTTTGGACTGATTATAGATATTTCGTTTTCTCTTAAACATAATGCACAAAAATCTTCATACTATTTCTGTGCAATAAAAATATTCACATTACAAAATACTTAATAACATATTATAATAAATAATAAATAACTTATTATAATTAATAATAAATTTATAATAAATAATTAATAGACAAAACTTAATTTTATTTTTTAATCACGATACAATAAATTTCTACATATTTTCTAGGTCAATTTCTCCACTTGTAACTATGTAATATTGTAATCATGAATGTATCTATTTTTATGTTCATACAGCATGTTGAATGTTAATATATCATCAATCATGTTTTGTTAATAGGAATGATATATAGCCAACCGATGATTTTAATATCTAAAATTAATTGTTATTGTTATTTCCTGACATTTGAGATATATGTTATCAATATCAATTTTGTGTACGTATACATGTAAAAATCAAGATTTCTGATTAAGTACAATGGCTTTAATTTGTATTATTATAAATGTATTTTTAATTTAATGTCATAAATGTGTAATAATTATTACAAGGATTGTTATTTAATTATTTATATTAGAGAAAAAACTCTTATTATCAATAGGGGATAAATAGAGGAACATTTTGATGACCTTTTGAATAACTTTAAAGGTTAATCTTTTTCCTACCAAAACTTAATTATTTTCAGGATATGAATTAAAAGGAGTTAGATTATAAGTTTGAAACAAATTTTTTTATTATTAATAAATATTATAATATTATATTATTAATAAATATTCAAAATGTTCACAATGTTGATTTAAATATGCCCGTCTTGCTAGAACTTTTTCTAATTCTTAAATCATCATTTCGCGAAAAATATTTTTTATATTTTCTGTTTTGTTTTTTGAATTAATAGGATGTTAAAAATGAAAAATAAAAAAGCTAATTCTCAACGTTCTACTTCGGAAAACATAATAGAAAAAGTAAAAAAATAACGATTCAAAAGTTAGAAAAAGTCCAAGCAAACTCCTTTCACGAAGACTACATGTATAGATCAAAATAATGAATTTATTTTGAATATTTATTATAATAATAAAAGTTTGTTTCAAACTTATAATCTAATTTCTTTTAATTTATAATCCTAAAAATAGTTGAGTTTTCGAATGAATACTCTAATGCAAAGATATTCATCTGATTGAGTATTATCGATAAAAAGATTAAAATGTACCTTTCCCATTAAAAAAAAAATCTTTTTTATTGTGAAAAAACTAAGCTTTAAGGTTCAAGATCATGAACGTATGTCCCCTTACTTCTACAATTTTGATAATAGGTCACCCTTATCTCTATTTTCGAAAGAAACTTGGTGAACTCCTTATCAGACTCACCTTAAGCACACACACACACGCGCACGCATGCACGCAAAGAGAGAGAGAGAGAGAGAGAGAGAGAGAGAGAGAGGAGGGAGGGGGAGGGGGAGGGAGGAGTAGTAGTGATAAGTAAGTAAGTAAATAATAATTATTAATAACGTAAACGAACGAAAGGTAAAAGTAAATTAATTAAAACGTAAACGAAGTAAGTTAATTAATTAA
>NW_012130122.1:1297252-1303132 GCF_000143395.1 Atta cephalotes | reverse complement strand
TAGAGTAAGTAGTAACGAAGTACGTAGTAGTAGAGTAGAGAGAGAGAGAGAGAGAGAGAGGGGGGGGGCGGGGAAGGGAGATAAGTTGCATAGAATGTAAAACATATTTCATTAAACAGCAAAGGAATATAATTAAAACGACAGAATTGTATAAATAATCTTACGCTGCAAAAAGTAGTCATTGTTAATGGAAAATATTTCCTGCAGTAATAATAAAAAGGATATTTAGCTCGCATCATTAACAAAATAAGACTTCTTGCCTTACTTGATTCTAATTCGTACCACTCCAGATCACACATTGCACGATATACTGCATTGCACTTAACAAATGTATATAAACAAATATATTAATATCCATGATATTTCAATGAGAATTATTTCAAAAAGTATTAGTATAATAGTATAGTAATATAATAATAATAAATAATAATAATAAAAGTATTAGTATAATAGCATAATATTAGTAATATAACGATATAATATCAGTATAATAATATAATAACCTTATTTATATACAATATTATTTATATATAATATTATTGTAACTTACTTGTTCTGCTACAAGTTCTCCTGCCCCACAATATAGAAAAGTATTCATCAAAACGATAATAAGAAGTAATAATGAAAAGTATCCTTGTGCGATATCAGCCTTATTTATATTTTTCTCAGTTAATATCTGAAATATTACACAGAAACAAAGAAAGCGTACTATGCCTGCTACAAAATATTTTCTCACATTTGTGTTTTATCGAATCTTACAATAGTAAATGAAAACCCACTTAGGCAAAGTACAATAATAAAATGAAATACCAATACTATCATCATTAAAGAGTATGTATTTTCGATATTGTCGGCAAATCTACAAGAAAACAAATATTTAAAAGAATATTAAATAATTATTGTATTAAATCAATAAAACTACATACTACATACATATATGTGTGTATACATATATAATTCAAAAATATATATAGTATGGTCAAAATTCGTAAGTGGACAATGTCGACATTGCCCGAATTGACTGCTATACAATGTCAGCATTGTCCTCATTTGTGGACTTTGCCCATAACATAATATTTTAAACATGAATCTAATAATATATCTAAACATAAAATAAATTATCGTTCATTCGTTTAACATATTCCTAAATTTTTCTAATAATAATGCATAAAAATTAATGTAATTATTACATTATATATGCTAATAAGAATATTTTTGATGAACAAGTTTTACAGCTGATTTGTCTGAGAATAAAATGTAATAAAGTTTTCAATGAATATGATCACTGAGTTAAGAAAGAAAGAGAAAATTTATATCTGATTCCACACATATTAAAGCTAATCCATATTTTAATTTTCTATAATAAATATAAATGTAGATAAAAAATTTTAATATTTAAAGTTTAAGATAGATTTGAAAAAAATTTTTCAATAATATTTCTAAATTAATTCTAATTAATGTTAAACATTCTATTGTCATAATAAAAATTCATACTTGATAAGACGTAAATGGGTTTCTATAATGTTGTTTAAAACTTCATTAAAATTTTTACATGAAATCAAATCAATTAATCGGCATCTAAAGTTTTCCAACTGGCCACAAATATGAAGAACCATTACAACTAGAAAGGTATCTACAGACATATAAATTGTAGCTGCCAACAACATCGTTACAGTCTGAATAAAAAATATTAACTCAAATTGCGGACTTTTATCTGTACTGCAGAAATGATAAGTCTTCAACGGTAACGGTTTGCGCACATCTGTAAGATTCGCTACGTACACTACTGAAATGCTAAACCAAGGTAGAATAATCGATGTGAAAAACGCTATTACTACACAAACATGTCCAATTATCGTAATTAATCGTGCTGTTTGTGCTCGTTTTATCATCACATTTCTTTCTCTATTTTGCTTGAATGCTATCCAATCATCCGCCATCATGTTTACAATTGACAAGACAGCTTAAAAATATAAATAACTTTAAGTAAGACATAAACATTACTAAAGACGTTAAAATAGTGAATTATTCGGATATATGTTGCTATTTTTCAGAAAAAATTTATCATGCATGAATATATACTAAAAATCTTTTATAATTTACAACTTCTATCTGAAACATTTTTCTATAAAATTTATATTTTCCAAGTTATTCAGAATCTTTTTTCCCTCAGTATATGAAATATGTATCCATATATGTTCACTATACATCCTTTTATTATTAATATAATAAATTATTATTAGTATAATAAAAATATTATTATTAAAAATATTATTATTAATATTTTATTACACTAAACAGTAATTTTACAAAAGAAGGATGTATGAACATATACTCAGATAGCACAGAATATTTATATTTATAATAAATATTCATAAATGTTTATAAATATTTATAAATACTTATAATAAATATTCATAAATAATAAATATTCATAAATATTTATTATTGTTCATTTTTTAAAAAATATTATGTAAATATTTTATATAAATATAACTTATTTTATATAAGTTATATTCAAAACCGTTATTAAAATATAGACTAAATGTTTTATTTAATATTTATGCTAACCATAGATACACATTTTTAGTTAATATTTTTTCCTTAGATATAATGTCTTATTAAAATATTTTCATAACATTTACTGTGATATATACGATAAATTTTTCATAATTTTTATAATAAATTTTATAATAAATATTTATGAGCTGTATAATCTAAGTTTACAAAAATATTTTTAAAAAAATAAAAAATAAATTTTACAAATATAGAATATTTTCTAAATATTCTATAAATATTGTATATAGTCTGGGTATAGATATATTTCATACCTAATTATATATGTTTATGAATATTTATAAATATTTATGTATATTTATACATGAGTTACCGGGTTAATCTACAGCAGCAAAGAAGTTATACATATGTCATTATACATATGATTTATTACTATATACGTTGATTAATATATATAATTAGTATATATAAGAATAAATCATAATTTTTGGATTTTTTATAATCCAAAATATATTTGTAATTATAATTATTTCATTTTCATTTCACAATTATCATAAAACAATTTAACAAAGCAACGAAATATAATACTAAACACTTTATTTTTTATAATTCTGGATATACACCTGTTTGTTTGCGTCGTATGATAGCGTATTTCAGTGATGCTATTAGAAATGGTAACGTTGTCTGTAAATTGCTTATTACAAATGTCATATTGCCCCAAACTTGTATAATTGCATATATCATCGGAACAATAATAACAAATATTAGTAAAATGAAAATGATGCCAACCCAAATTTTTGATAACAAGCTTTTTTCAGTACATTTCTTGAGTTTAGGCCACAAGCCCATTTCAAATCCTATACGATGAGGATTAACTGCCCACATGAAATCTAATAAGTTTTTATATTATGATATCAGCGATTGGAATAAAACACTCTTGCAAACTAGCATATAAATTAATATTATATGTTTTACGGAACAAAAATTAATGATAACAAAATATTTCAAGAATGGATTTACAATACAAAATTATATATAAATTTCTTTACTATACATATTAAACATGAATAACTGTAGCACATGAAATTAGTACCTCTGTATCCTTGAGATTTTGTAATGTCCATATCGAAAACTATAATATGAAGAAAATTTCGTTTCTTCGGTACGATGTAGAATGATCACCACACATGCTCTTCATATAAATGCGAATTGCACGGTATTAAATATTAAGAATGCTATCCATAATTATAGCTGATATTGCGAAAAAAATTTATAAACGTTTCAGTTATAAAAACGTTAATAAATTTATAAACGTTTCAGTTATAAAAAGCATTTATGTCTGATCTAATAAAATATGAGACAAAAAATAATTCGCATGACGTGACTTACTTGAAAAATTTTTTTCGTATTGATTATCGCTCCATTATGTATGCGTCTACTGCGAAACGAGAAATAACACTATTGCATTTTTAATACGACTTTCTATAGCCACTAAAATTGTACTAAAGAAAAGAGATATTAAATTGTATTATGCATATTTTCAAATATCTTTTTCAAGGACACATTGATTGTTACAGGAAACGTGAGCGAATGTAATTTTATTTAGACTATAAGTATAATTCGTACTTCACAATTGTATTTTCAATGATAAAATTTTGGTGCCTTAAAACTACAATTTTATAACGTATATCATTTTTTATGTTCTGGCAACATTCTTGTAATGAGATAACCAATTTGATCTGATATTTTTCTGTTTATCGAAGATAAAGACAGCCAATCAATTCTTTTCTTAGGATTGAAGTAAGGGATAATAAAACATAAATGCACTAATTACATCATCTTATCACGTTGATTTGATAAAACATGATAGTACTAAAAATTGATGAAACGTTATTATTACGTATAATCTAATTCAAAACCAAGCATTAAAGAGAAATTTATTTTATAATTTTTTACTACAAATTCCTAGTTTTCTCTTAAATGTAATGCATAAGAACCTAATCACTATTGAATTATTCCTATGCAATGAATTCATCATATTTCAAAATGCTTAATGACATATTATTTATAATAAACAACAATTATATAATAGACAAAACATAATTTTATTTTTTAAATATGATAACAATAAATTTCTAGGTATTTTCTAAGTAAGGTAGAAAATTCTTTACTTGTAACTATGTAAACTGTAATCATGAATCTATATTTTTACACTTATGTAGTGTTGAATATTAATATATCATCTTCAGCCATGTTTTGTTAATAGGAATGATATATAGCCGATCGATGATTTTAATATCTAAAATTAATTATTATTATTATTTCCTGACATTTTAATATACACCAATATCAACTTTATGTATATGTAAAAATCAAGGTATTGATTGATGATTTTAATTTGTATTATTATAAATTTGTATTGTTATTTTTTTAATTTAATCTTATATAAATGTGTGATAATCATTGCATGAATCGTTATTTAATTTATGTTATAATAACATAAATATAACATAAATATTGCAGCTATAATCTGTAATCTGGTTTATATCATTTTGAAATTTGCAAATTTTAATTAACGGAAAATTGATTACTAATAATCATCAAATGAATGTATTCGTCCTATCACCGAATGCAAGCGTGTAGCGAAATACGACTACTCAGCACGAAAATGTAAGGTTTGTTCGCATACTTCAACATGTTTCTATCATAGCTCCTACTCATTCTAATGAGCACGTTTTCTAATGAGCACAATGAACAGAAGCTGATTGAAGGAAGTAGGAGCATGTTGGAGTATGTTGGATGCGAACAAACCTTATTTTCTTTCGTCGCTTATACGTTTCCATTGCTACTTGTATTAACTACCCGCGTGCTTAGCAATTTACAATGTTGGGTTGTATGTTGCTGTCGCCACGCGTTTATATTTAGCGGTAGACAGAACGGATTATTCGAAGATTAAGTGATGAATTTTTTGTCAACTATTGCAAAAATTGAAAAATGATACAAATCTTTTTGTCTTACTTTAGTTGACTTTATTTGCTTATAAACAGGCTACATTTAATATTAACAATCCAGCTGCATATATAAGTATATAGTATTGTATAAATATGCGTATGTGTATATATTATATACACACACACACACACACACACACACACACACACACACACACACACACACACACACACACACACACACACACACACACACACACACACACACACACACACACACACACACACACACACACACACACACACACACACACACACACACGACGACACGACGACGACGACACGACGACGTAGAGAGAGANNGAGAGAGAGAGTAGACGATAAGAACGTAAGTAACAACTACTAATATAAC
>NW_012130122.1:1294758-1297232 GCF_000143395.1 Atta cephalotes | reverse complement strand
CACACACACACACACACACACACACACACACACACACACACACGACGACACGACGACGACGACGACGACGACGACGAGACGAGAGAGAGAGAGAGAGAGAGAGAGAGAGAGAGAGAGAGAGAGGTTACAAAGAAAGTAAAACACATTTCATTAAACAGAAAAGGAATAAAACGACAAAATTATAAATAATCTTACATTGCAAAAAGTAGCCATTGTGAGTGGAAAAATCTTTCCTGCAGTGATATATAAAGGATATTTAGCTCGTATCATTAACAAAATAAGATTTCTTGCCTTACTTGATTTCAACTTGTACCATTCAAGATCGCACATCGCACGATATACAGCATTGCTCTTAAATTTGTATGAGAAAATATATTAATATTCATGTCAATGAGGATTATTTCAAAAAGTATTAGTAATAATTGATTGAAATTTAATTAATCTCTTACTTTTTGTAAAAATAAAAAAATTAGAAACAAAAACATGTTATACAATGAAATTCGAATGAATTTGCATTCTGTTTAACTTTTCAGAACTGAACATTTAATTTGCATATGAATATATATAACAATATATTGGATTGTCCGGAAAGTTCGTGCTGATTAACCTATATAATTTAATAAATGTATACTAAAATTTAAATCTTCTGTGTTTCAATTTTCCTTCAACATCGGCACGAACTTTCCAGACAACCCAATATATAACAAAATAAATTATTAATAGTTTTTCTTACTAATGTGATAGCAAATTTGATAATAAATAGCATTATAACAATATAAGCAAAAAAATACTTGTTAGATATACAGATATACATGAAAATTATTTGATCCAAGCATGAAATATAATAAATTTATTTATATACACTATTTATGCACATTATACATATAACTTACTTGTTCTGTTATAAGTTCTCCTGCTCCACAATAGAGAAAAGTATTCATTAATAAAATAATAATCATTAATAATGAGAAATATGCTTGCGCAATATCAGTTTTATCTACATTTTTGTCTGTATATGTCTGAAATACATAAATTATAGAAAAGCTTAAAGAAGCATACGTCTGTTACGAAATATTTTTATTTTACTGAATCTTACAATAGTAAATAAAAAACCGCTTAGGCAAAATACAACACCAAAATGAAATATCAATGCTAACATCATTATAGAATACATATTTTCGATATTGTCAGCAAATCTACAAAAAATAAAAAAATTTTTTACGATTGTCGCATTAAATCAATAAAACACTACTATATATAGATTATTCCACGTCAACTCTGTCACTCCTCTGCCTAAAATTGTATCAATCAAACTTGTAACTTATAAGGAATCAAAATTTAGGTTGAAGCTTCTATTTTTCGACGCTATGTGGCGATTTTGAAAAACATCAAGTATGATTTTATCTGTTAAATAGAAAAGTAATGTTTTTCATTGTTCCAATCTTCACTATTTTTTTGGAAATAAGGTACAATATAGTTATTTTCAATGCAATTTTGTATGCTAAATTCAAATCTGAAAATAAAATTAACCAATAATATTTGGGTTGCGCGAAAAGTAGTCAAAAAGAGCAAAATTGCCATTTTTCGTCATAATCATATTCTTTCTGCAAATAACATTTAATTTTTATTGGTATTCACTTCTGAGAGTTGTAAGTAATGACATTATTTTTAAGACCGTGCTATTTTCTCTTCTTAACACGATATTTCTATGATATTAATTATATATCGCATTATACCATTTGTCAATATCAAGCTTTAACGGTTTGTCGTGAAAAAGCTTTCTGCATTTGAACAGGGTTAAGACTGTCATATAATAAAGAATTAATATTAGATAACACAAAAATAAAAAAAATTTTTAATAAAAGAATAAAAATTACTAAAAAAGTTACAAAAAATAAAAGTTAAAAAAATTAAAAAATTAGAAAACCAAGAAAAAGTAATGCGGGCTTTGGGAAGTAAACCAGAAACAGTCTTAATCCTGTTCAAAATTGCTGAAAATAACTATTGTATCTTAATTTCAAAAAAATAGTGAAGATTGGAACAATGAAAAACATTATTTTTCTATTTAACAAAATCAAGGTCACTACTGATATTTTTCAAAATCACCACACATGGCATCGAAAAATAGAAGCTTCAACCTAAATTTTGATACCCTATAAGTTACATTTGGTTGCGTACAATTTTGAGTAGGAGGATGATAGATTTGACGTGAAATGATCCATATACAGGGTACCAGAATTTAGCACAGGGGCTGGTACGTACATATTCCTCATGAAAAAATAAATCGAAAATGTTAATAGCAAAATGTTAAAGCATCAATAGTTTTCAAACGGTGAGTATTTGAAAATAACCAACCACAGGGCATGAAATTCGCGCCATCAGGAGCGGCGCAACTAAGAGATCGGCCGCGCAAACTACAGACGTATTGCTCAATGATGCAGAACGAGTATTACAAAGTTTCGTGAAATTTCTAT
>NW_012130122.1:1281801-1293364 GCF_000143395.1 Atta cephalotes | reverse complement strand
TCTTGAGACTTCCACGGGTCCTTTCTAAAGATTATATGTTTCACAGGTTTCTTCCATGTCCAGATCCATTCTTGGAATGCCAACGTTTCGTAAACCTTGCAGTTCACTTCATCAGGGCAAGGAGCAGCCTGATACAGTATCACGTACGAAACGTTGACATTTCAAGAATGGATCTGGACACGGAAGAAATCCGCGAAACGCATAATCTTTATATATATATATTTTGTATATATTCATAGATACATATTTCTAAATATTAACTTAACATAAAATAAATAGATTATCGTTTATTTAATATTATCTGATATATTTCTAATTAAATATTTCTAATAAATAAAATACAGAAAATTAATTTTTACATGTAATTATTATATATGCTAATAAGAATTTATTAATAAGAATGTTATATATGCTAATAAGAAAAATTTTTGGCAAACAAGTTTTATAGCTGCCAATTTGCCTGACAGCTAATAAAACGTAATTTTCATTAATGAATATGATCATCGAATTGGAAAATAAAGAGAAAATGTACATTATATCTCATTTCACACATATTAATCCGTATTAATTTGCTATAATAAATATAAATAAAGATAAAAAATTTTAATACATTTAAAGATTAAGGACTTGTAAAAAATATATATATTCAATAATGCTTCTAAATTAATTACATTAACAATAAAAGTCGATACGTCAAATTTTAAAACAAGCAAATCTCTTAATACACATCTCGGCATATACCAACGCAAGACAGCTAATATTTTAATCATATATATAACAATTAGAAAAATACACATAACAATTAGAAAAATGAATATTTCGACCTTAAATTAGGTCTTCAGTATTACAAAATTACATATCCAAAATTACGCATATAATACATTATCGCAACACACTATAAAGAGTTTGATGTCCCGTTATAATTTGTAAGAATTCAAAATAATAATGTTCACGACAAGTTATCTTTTCTAAGTAAAATGTTCCAAGAAAAGGTAGTCGGATATTGTATTCATCGTATTGTATTCATAAATAATTGTCTATTAAAATTCAGTCAATTAGTCATATCGTTAGTCTCTTTAGTTATTCACATATATAATTTCCAAATAGTGGAATGAATATAGTTATATTAATAATTCAGAATTACAATTAAGAAAGTACAATAATATTATAGCTATGTGCAATAACTTTTGTGAGTCCTATTAGGATGTGGTGAACTTGTGTTAACGAATAAAACTATTAGAGACTATATGTTAAACTCATTGTCAGATCATGACAATACAATTTATAAACAATTTTCGTCGAAAAGCTGAGAGAAAGGATAACATTGGAGTTAAGTGAGGAAAACTATATTAAGCAAAAAAAAATATGCTTCGGGTAAGCGTTCTGTATCATTTTGTATGTTAATAGCCTTGATTTGTTTTTTAATGTATATCATTTCAGACATGAGTTTTTTTTGATTCTGAATCTAACAAAAAAATATTCTCTCAATCTAATTCATGTCCATATTTCAACTAATGTTCCGACACTAGCGTATGTGAGCTTTTGAGTCTCTTAATATTCGCTTTATGTTTCTTTAATCTTTAATTTTAACTTTCCTTTTCGTCTAATCTACATATGAAACGTCACATTCGAGACAACTTATTTTATATATCAATTTATCAACATTACAATGTTGTTCCATCTTGTCTAATTTATCCTTATCTCATCTAAGACAGATTCTGCTGTTAATTGTGGAGAAGATTATATCTAAAGCTATTAGAGAGTAGACACTGATCATGGACTCAATATTTTTCTTATGATATTCTGGATATTCTGTGCAAGGAAAAAAATTCTGTCAAGCTGCCTACTTCGAGCTATCACTCCTTTTTTATGTTCTATGTATGTTGAGTAGTTAGATTTGTAATTTAAATAACGTCCCGAATTCATCGGTTTCCTATAATTATCGAATCTTATGAGACTCTCGACAATCCTTAAACTAAGAAGTCAAGAAAATCCACAATATCCTTATAATTATGCTCAACTGTGAATTTCAGTCTGTCATGATTCGAGTTAAACTGATCCAATATTTCGCAGGACATCAAACTCTTTATAGTATTTGTGATAATGTATTATATGCGTAATTCTGAATATGTAATTTTGTAATACTGAAGATGACCTAATTTAAGGTCGAAACGTTCATTTTTCTAATTGTTATATGATTAAAATATAAAAGATTAGTTGTGAACATCTTTGATGTGGTGTATGCTGTTAAGAGAGACGTGCTCGTTTCAATTATGTTAAACATTCTAGCACAAAAATTCTAGCATAAAAATTCATACCTGATAAGACGTAAATGGGTTTCTATGATGTTGTTCAAAACTTCATTGAAATTTTTGTATGAAATCAAATTAGTTAAACGGCATCTAAAGTTTTCTAACTGGCCACAAATGTGAAGAATTATTAAAATTAGAAAAATATCTACACTCATGTAAATGATACCTGCTAATAAAGTCGTAAAGCTATGAATAAAAAATGTCAATTCAAATTGCGGACTCTTATCTGTGTTATAAAAATGATAAGTCTTCAACGGCAACGGTTTGTTCACACCCGTGAAATTCGTTATTACGTATACTACCGGAATGCCAAAACAAGGTGGAATAATTACTGCGAGAATCGCTATTGAAATGAAAACATATCCAATTATCATAATTAATCGTGCTGTTTGTGCTTGTTTTATCATCACATTTCTTTCTTTATCTTGTTTAAATGCTATCCAATCTTCCGCCATCATGTTTACAATTGACAATATAACTTAAAAATATAAATAACTATAGATAAAACATAAGCATTGCTAAAGGCGTTAAAGTGAATTATTCGAACATATGTTGCTATTTGTAAACTATTATACATAAAAAAAAGAATTATACATATTTTATTATTTATTTTCATGTATGTTGATATGTAAAAGTAAATTATACACAATTCTTGTTTTCTTATTATAATCTACAATACATTACTAATTATAATTATTTGTCATAAGATTTAACAAAGTATCGAAATATAACACTAAATATTTCATTTTATATAATTCTGGACATACCCGTTTGTTTCCGTCGCATAATGATGTATTTCACTGATATTACCAGTAGCGGTAACATTGTATGTAAATTATCTATTACAAGTACCATATTACCCCAAACTTCTATAACTGCGTACATCATCGGAATATTACAAATAAACATTAATAAAATAAAAATGATGCCGACCCAAATTTTGGACCACAAACTTTTTTCAGTGCATTTGTTGGGTTTAGGCCACAAACCCACCATTTTAAATCCAAAACGATGTAGATTAACAGCCCACAAAAAATCTAATAATTTTTATACGATATAAGCGATTTGAATAAAATAATTGCAAATTAACTTTTAAATTTTTATGTTTATATGGAACAAAAATTAACGATACTGAAATATCTCAAGAATATATTTACAATACAAAATTATAAAAATTTTTTTTGCTGTATACATTAAATGCGACCAATAATGTAACATGAAATTAGTACCTTTGTATCCTGGAGATTTTATAATAATATCCATGTCGAAAACTAGAACATGAAACTCTCGTTCTTTTCCCGATTTGATGCAGAGTGATTATTACGCATGCTCTCCATATAAATGTAAAAACTCAGCACCCTTGTTAAATGTGGATAATATAGCATTAAATATTAAGAATGCTGTAACTACTGATCTCTAACTAATAATAAGAAAATTCTATAAACGTTCAATTTATAAAAGGCGTTTATGTCTAGTCTAATAAAATACGAGACAGAAAATATTGCGTGACATCGTAAGTTTACCGAACACACTTGAACAATTTTTTTTATGTTGCATATTGCTCCATTATATATGCATCTTCTGCGAAACGAGAAATAACATCATTGCATTTTTAATATGACATTCTATAGTCACAAAAATTGCATTAAAGAAAAGAGATAATATAAAATTGCATATGTTACGCATATCTTCAAATATCTCTTTTAGAGACTTATCGAGTGTTGCAGCAAACGTGAGCGAATATAATATTATCTTTATGCTATAAGTATATTATAATTTGTAATTCATAATTTTATTTCTAATGATAAAATTTTGATGTCTTATAACTGCAATTTTCTTATAACGTATATAGCTTTCAATGATCTAGCAACATCCTTGCTATGAGATAACCAATTTGATCTGACATTTCTGTTCATTGAAGATAAAGACAGCCGATCAATTCTTTTTTTAAGTGATAAATTTGAATTAAGTGATAAAATTGACATGGATGCACTAACGTAATTACATCTTACAACGTTGATTTGATAAAACACGATAGCACTAAAAATTGATGAAATGTTATTATTACGTATAATCTAATTCAAAAGCAAACATTAAAGAGAAATTTATCTATTTTATAATTATTATATTTTATAATTAATTATATTTTATAATTATTATTATTTTATAATATTATATTTTATATAATTATTATTTTATAATTTTATACAAATTCTTAGTTTTCTCTTAAATGTAATGCACATGAACCTAATCACTATTGAATTGTTCCTATGCAATGAAAGTATTCATCACATTTCAAAATGCTTAATGGCATATTGTTTATAATAAACAATAATTATATATATAATATTATATATATAATAAACAAAACATAATTTTATTTTTTAAATATGATAACAATAAATTTCTACGCATTTTCTCAGTAGGTAGAAAATTTTTTACTTGTAACTATGCAAATTGTAATCATGAATCTATATTTTTACACTTATGTAGTATGTTGAATATTAATATATCATCTTCAGCCATGTTTTGTCAATAGGAATGATATGTAGCCAATCGATGATTTTAATATCTAAAATTAATTATTATTGTTATTTCCTGACATTTAAATATACACCAATATCGATTTTATGTACGTGTATATATAAAAATCAAGGTGATTAATTGTGATGATTTTAATTTGTATTATAAATTTGTATTGTTTTAATTTAATCTTATAAATGTGTGACAATCATTACATGAATCATTATTTAATTTATATTATAATAGCGTTTGCAGCTATAATCTATAATCTGGTTTATATATTTGGTAATTTTCGCAAATTTTAATTAACGGAAAATTGATTACTAATAATCATCAAATAAATGCGTATTCACCCGATCTATCGAATGTAAGCGTGTTGCGAGATACGACTGCTCAGCACGAAAATGTAAGGTTTGTTCACGTCGTATACTCCAACATGCTTCAACATGTTTTTACCATAGCTCCTATTCACTCTAATGAGCACGTTTGAGTGAATATGGTAGAAGCTATGGTTGGAGGAAGTTGGAGCATGTTGAAGCATACGATGCGAACAAACCTTATTTTCTTTCGTCGCTTATGCGACCAAATTGCTATTGTCATTTATACTAAATAATTACCCTATATATTTAGCAACTTACAATATTGGTTGTACGTTATGGTCGCCACGCGCTTACATTTGGCGGTAGACAGAATGAATTATTCGGCGATTAAATAATGAATTTTTTGTTAACTATTGCAAAAATTGTAAAATGATACGAGGGCAAGTCAATAAGTTTTTAGAAAAACATAGTAAAACATAGTAAAACACATTTTTTTTGATCGATTCATTTTTATTTCTGAACATAATCTCCTTTCAGCTCGATACACTTGATCCAATGATTCTTCAACTTTTTCAAGCCATCCGAATAATATGATTTGTCCAACCCTTCAAAATAAGCCTCTGTTTCGGCGATGAGCTGCTCTCTGGTGGTGAATCTTTTTCCTCCGAACCATTTCTTCAGGTTTGGAGATAGGAAATACTCGTAGAGGGGTTAAATCTGACAAATATGCTGGATGGGGAAGCAATTCGTAGCGAAATTCATTAAATTTGACCATGCCGGGCACATGTGAATCCGTGCATTGTCTTGATGGAAGAACTCTTTCTTTTTCGCCAAATGGGGACGTTTTTTCTTTAAAATGTTGTTGAATGGTCCAATAAAGCTGCGTAGTAATCGCCATTGATCGTTTACTTCGACGGAAGATAATCGATATGAATTATATCGCGTGCATCCCAAAAAATTGCTATCACCTTTATGGTCTTCGCTTTCTTCGGAGATGGTTCGCCCGGTGAAGTCTATTGTTTTGACTGTTCTTCTCGGGTGTGAAGTAATGGATCCATGTTTCGTCCACAGTAATGAATCGACGCAGAAATTCATCTGGATTACGTTGAAACATCTCCAAACATTGTTTTGAAATCGTCACATGGTCGCGCTTATGATCCACAGTGAGCAAATGTGGCACCTAGCTTCGTCGATAGCTTTTTTATACCCAATTGTTCATGCAAAATTGAAATCACTATGTCATGTGAGGCTTGTGGCCTCAACAAGCTTTCACTCGTTCAATTCATCAGTCAAAACAATACCGACTTTATTCGATGATTTCTGGCGTAGTAGCCTCAATTAGAGTCCTGAATGAGGTGTATTACATGTGGATGTACCACGTTTAAATTCATTCACTCAATTGTATACAATCACAAATACTGGTGCAGGTGTGCCATGAACATTATCCAACTCAGCTTTGAGATCTCAGATTTTCTTTCGGTGTTAAACCTTTCATATAGATGTTTGATCACTGCATGAAACTCATTTTTTTCCATTTTGCAAAAAATATAAAAGTTGTTCGTTTTAATTACAGAAATGAAACCACGCGATGAATTCCGCTCAAAATTTGACAGTAATCAGCTGAGAGACGCTATTTATCTAAAAGTAATGTGACATGGCACTGCAAATGCCCACTGATAAATTTTCTAAGAACTTATTGACTTGCTCTCGTACAGGATTTTTTGCTTAGTTTAATCTACTTGCTTTTAAATAGGCTACATTTAATATTAACCATCCAGCTGCATATATAAGTATATAGTATAAATATGTGTATGCTATATATTGTACACACAAGCGCGCGCGCACGATGAGAGGGAGGGGAGAGAGAGGGAAGGGGGAGGGAAAGAGGAGGAGGGGAGAAAGAGAAATTACATAAAAAGTAAAATATTTCGTTAAACAGAAACGAAATAAAATTAAAGTGACAAAATTATAAATAATCTTACATTGCAAAAAGTAGCCATTGTTAGTGGAAAAATCTTTCCTGCAGTGATATAAAAAGGATATTTAGCTCGTATCATTAACATAATAAGATTTCTTGCCTTACTTGATTTCAACTTGTACCATTCAAGATCGCACACTGCACGATATACAGCATTGCTCTTAATAAATGTATATGAGAAAATATATTAATATTCATGCCATATCAATGAGGATTATTTCCAAAAGTATTAGTAATAATTGATTGAAATTTAATTAATTTCTTACTTTTTGTAAAAATAAAAAAAATTAAAAACAGAAACATGTTATACAACTCAAATGAATTTGCATGCTGTTTAACTTTTATTCAGAACTGAACATTTAACATGCATAAGAATATATATAACAATATATATAACAAAATAAATTATTAATAGTTTTTCTTAAATGTGATAACAAAATTTAATCTCTTTAATGTGATAACAAATTTGATAATAAATAACATTATAAGCAACAATATAAGCAAAAAAATACTTGTTAGATATACAGATATACATGAAAATTATTTGATCTAAGCATAAAATATAATAAATTTATTTATATACATTATTTATATACGTTATTTATATACATTATTTATGCACATTATACATATAACTTACTTGTTCTGTTATAATTTCTCCTGCTCCACAATAGAGAAAAGTATTCATTAATAAAATAACAAGAAGTAATAGTGAGAAATATCCTTGCGCGATATCAGCTTTATCTACATTTTTGTCTGTAAATATCTGAAATACATAAATTATAGGAAAGCATAAAGAAGCATACTACATCTGTTATGAAATATTTCTCAAATTTATTTTACTGAATCTTACAATAGTAAATAAAAAACCACTTAGGCAAAATACAATGCCAAAATGAAATATCAATGCTAACATCATTACAGAATATGTATTTTCAATATTGTCAGCAAACCTACAAGAATAAAAAAAATATTAAATAATTATCACATCAATTCAATAAGACACTATATATATATTCAGAGCTACATATTTCTAAACATTAACCTAAACATAAAATAAACAGATTATCATTCATTTAATATTATCTAATATATTTCTAATTAAATATTTCTAATAAATAAAGTGCACAAAATTAATGTAATTATTATATTATGCAATTATTATATGTATATGCTAATAAGAATATTTTTGACAAACAAGTTTTATAGCTGCCAATTTGCCTGGGAATAAAACATAATAAAGTTTTCAATGAATATGATCGCCGAATTGGAAAATAAAGAGAAAATGTATATTATATCTCTTTTCACTTATTAATGATTAATCCGTAATTTGTTATAATAAATATAAATGAAGATAAAAAATTTTAATACATTTAAAGATTAAGAAGGATTTGTAAAAAATTTATTCAATAACGCTTCTAAATTAATTATGTTGAACGTTCTAGCATATTAAAAATTCATACCTGATAAGACGTAAATGGGTTTCTATGATGTTGTTCAAAACTTCATTGAAATTTTTACATGAAATCAAATCAGTTAAACGGCATCTAAAGTTTTCTAACTGGCCACAAATGTGAAGAATTATTAAAATTAGAAAAATATCTACACACATGTAAATGATACCTCCTAATAAAGTCGTAAAGCTATGAATAAAAAATGTCAATTCAAATTGCGGACTCTTATCTGTATTGTAAAAATGATAAGTCTTCAACGGTAACGGTTTATTCACACCCGTAAAATTCGTTATTACGTATATTACCGGAATGCCGAAACAAGGTGGAATGATTACTGCGAGAACCGCTACTATCATGAAAACATATCCAATTATCATAATTAATCGTGCTGTTTGTGCTTGTTTTATCATCACATTTCTCTCTTTATCTTGTTTAAATGCTATCCAATCTTCCGCCATCATGTTTACAATTGACAATATAACTTAAAAATATAAATAATTATAGGTAAAATATAAGTAAAATATTTGCTAAAGATGTTAAAATAGTGAATTATTTGGACATATGTTGCTATTTGTAAACTACTATATATTAAAGAAAAAGAATTATACATATTTTATTATTTATTTTCATGTACGTTGATATGTAAAAGTAAATCATACATAATGCTTGTGTTCTTATTATAATCCAATATATTTCTAATTATTTGTCATAAAATGATTTAACAAAGTGACAGAATATAATACTAAATATTTTATTTTATATAATTCTGGACATACCCGTTTGTTTCCGTCGCATAATGATGTATCTCACTGATATTATCAGTTGCGGTAATGTTGTATGTAAATTATCTATTACAAGTACCATATTACCCCAAACTTCTATAACTGCATATATCATCGGAACATTAGAAATAAATATTAACAAAATAAAAATGATGCCAATCCAAATTTCGGACCACAAACTTTTCTCAGTGCATTTGTTAGGTTTAGGCCACAAGCCTATCATTTTAAATCCAAAACGATGTAGATTAACAGCCCACAAAAAATCTAATAATTTTTGTATTATGTAAGCCATTTGAATAAAATAATTGCAAATTAATTTTTAAATTTTTATGTTTATACGGAACAAAAATTAACGATACTGAAATATCTCAAGAATATATTTACAATACAAAATTATAAAAATTTTTGTCCTGTATACGATCAATTAAATGCGACCAATAATGTATTATAACATGAAATTAGTACCTTTGTATCCTGGAGATTTTGTAATATCCATGTCGAAAATTAGAATGAAGAAGATCTTGTTCTTTTCAAGGTTTGATGCAGAATGATTATTACGCATGCTCTCCATACAAATGTAAAAACTCAGCACCCTTGTTAAATGTGGATAACATGGCATTAAATATTAAGAATGCTCTGACTACTGATCTCTAACTACTGATAAGAAAATTCTATAAACGTTCAATTTATAAAAGGCGTTTATGTCTAGTCTAATAAAATACGAGACAGAAAATATTGCGTGACATCGTAAGTTTGCCGAACACACTTGAACAATTTTTTTTATGTTGCATATTGCTCCATTATATATGTATCTTCTGCGAAACGAGAAATAACATCATTGCATTTTTAATATGACATTCTATAGCCACAAAAATTGTATTAAAGAAAAGAGATAATATAAAATTGCATATGTTACGCATATCTTCAAATATCTCTTTTAAAGACTTATCACTTGTTGCAAACGTGAGCGAATATAATATTATCTTTACACTATAAGTATATTATAATTTGTTAATTCATAGTTCTATTTCTAATGATAAAATTTCGATCTTGTAACTGCAATTTTCTTATAACGTATGTAATTTTCAATGATCTGGCAATCTTCTTGCTATGAGATAACCAAATTGTTTTAACATTTTTCTGTTCGAAAACAAAATAGCTTTTCTTAAAATTGATGTAAGTGATAAAACTGACATACAGGTACCAATGTAGTTACATTCTTGTCACGTTCATAAAACACGAATAAAAACACGAATAAAAATTGATGAAATTATCTATACAATCTAATTGCAATACATTGAAGAGAAATTTATAGATTTCTGATTTCTTTTTAAACGTAATGCACAGATATAATGTTTATCGAATTATTCCTGCGCAATGAAAATATTATAAAATGTTTAATATAATTTATAAGACATAACAATATAGACAAAACAATTATATTTCTTAAATATTACAATAGAATGTATTTTATCGGTCGGAAATTTTCACTCAGCTATGTAATATTATAGTCACGAGCATATTTATTTTACGTTATTATAATGTAATATGTTAAATTTTAATGTATCTTCAGCCACGTTTTGTCAATAGAAATGATATATAGCCGATTGATTTTAATATCTAAAATTAATTATTATTGTTATTTTCTAATATTTGAGTATGCGTTACTAATATCGATTCTAATTTAATTTATGTTATTACAATCAGTTTTTAAAAATCATTTTATAAATATGTGATAATATCATAAATGTGTGATAATTTTTGTATACATCGTCATTAAATTTATGTTACAATAATATTTGTGGTTATAATCTCTATTATACATAGGTAGATATATGTGGTTATCGTAATCGAAATGTAATAAATATTTAACATTCTCCTCTTAGTTATATTTTACTTTAACAAAAATCAACAGCAAAAGTAAGTGTTGTAAATAATGAACTTTTGTTTATTAAAACGATAGAAAATATGATAATTTATATTCCGAGAAAACTGCAGATGAATATACAGATTTTAAATATCTTTATTGCAAAAGAAAATAGTTTATTGGGTTAACGAATATCACTTTTATGTACTCATTTTTTAACTTTCTTAATATATTCATAAAAAAAGTTGTTTTATTTTATCAACATTAAACAAGTATTATTAAATAAGGTTTTTGCATACAAACTATAAAATGAATAGTATTGTACGT
>NW_012130122.1:1277362-1281027 GCF_000143395.1 Atta cephalotes | reverse complement strand
TTCGAGAGAAACATGAGATGGTACCATTGGTTTGACTTTGAGTGGCAGTCGAGTGGTTGTCAAGACTTTAAATTTTTTAAACGGAACCTTCCATTTTTTTATTAATAGTTTACTTCGAGAGCTTTATAGAACATCATAATAAGTAATTTTTTTATTAAGTTTAACTTTTCGAGTTATAAGATTTGAAAGTTACAATATCGTCGGAATTAGCATTATTCAAGTCCGACTGATGACTGAAATCTATTATTTATTAAATGTTCATGATCATGATATGGATAAGTCAAGATCAAAGTCATCGGAAATTATATCTCTTTTTCATTTTTATGTAAAAATGAGTTTTCTATCCAAAATGAGAGGTACAATTCCAATGGCATTGAGCTTGGCAAATATTAACCAGTCATGATCCTGAACAACATTTAAGAAATTTTAATCGATCGGACACCTTGAGTAATGTTAATTACTTAAGGTGTCCGACGGTATTGTAAATTTAAATCCTTGTAACTCGAAAAGTATTTAATGAAAAAATTTTTTAATATAGTATTCTGAAAAGTTCTCAAGGTAACTATAAAGTACCATATTATAATTTCTGATTTCTTGTTATATCCTTATTATCTCTATAATATATTTGTAATTGTAATTATTTATTATAAAACGATTTAATACGGAATATAATGCTAAACAGTTTATTTTATATAATTCTGGATATACCTATTTGTTTCCATCGTATTATAGCGTATTTCACTGATATTATTAGTAGAGGTAACGTTGTCTGTAAATTGTTTATTACAAATATCATATTGCCCCAAACTTCTATAACTGTACATATCATTGGAACATTAGAAACAAATATTAATAAAACAAAAATGACGCCGACCTAAATTTTTGACAAGTTTTTTTTAGTACATTTGTTAGGTCACAAGCCCACCATTTCGAAACTTAAGCGATGCAGGTTAACTACCCATATGAAATCTATTAAATTTTTACAAGATGTAAGTGATTTAGTTATAATAAGTGCAAACAAATATTAAAAGATTAAATGTTTATAGAAAAATGTTATATAGAAAAAAATGACGATAATATCTTAAGAATAAATTAACAAGACAAAATTATACATTTACAATATATATTAAATTAGCACAAAATTAATACCTGGGTATCCTGGAAATCTTGTAATATCCATATCGAGACTAGAACATGAGATCTCATTTTTTCATCCTTATGCATCCTTATGATGCAGAATGAGAATCACGCATGCTCTCCATACAAATATTATACAAAATTCGATAGTCTTGTCAAATGAGGATCACATTAAATATTAAAAACATTTCCTAATTACAGCTATTGATATCGTGAGAAAGAAGTTTATAAACGTTTATGTTATAAAAAGCGTTTATGTCTGGTCTAAAATATGAGACAAAAAGTATTGCATCGTCTTGTAAGTAATTGCTGAACTCGCTTTAAAAGTTTTTTCATGTTGCATGTTGTTCTATTATGTATGCGTCTATTGCGAAAATAACGCCGTTGCATTTTTAATACGATTTTCTATAGCTACAAAAATGTACGAAAAAAAAGAGATAATAAGAAATTGCATATTATGCGTATTTTTACATGTCTCTCTCAGGGACATCAGGATCGATTATTTTATGAATAAATGCATTATTTCTTCAACTCTAGATAATAAATACATTATGATTCGTAATTTACAATTGTATTTCAAGTGATAAAATTTCTATATATTAAAACTGCAATTTTAAAAACGTATGTAGTTTTCAATGATCTGGCAACAATTTCTTGCAATAAGATAATCAATTTGATCGAATACTTTTCTGTTTATCAAAAATTTCTTAAGATTGTAAGTGATAAAACTGACTGACTAGATGGCACTAACGTAGTTACATTCTTGTCACATTCATTTAATAAAACACGAATAAAAATTTATGAAATCATTACATACAATCTAATTAAAATACAAATATTAAAGGAAAATTTTGTACTATATTTTCCAAATTATTCTTAAACGTAATGCACAGACGTAATCTCCATCGAATTATTCCTGTGCAATGAAAATATAAAATGTTTATTGGTATTATATAATTTATAAGAAGCAGCAACGAATAGATAAAATATATTTATTTCTTCAATACGGTAGCAATAAAAGGTATTTTATAGGTAGGAAAATTTTCACTTATAGCTATGTAATTGTGTCGAACATATTTATTTATATGCTTATGTAGTACATTGAATATTAATATATCATCTTCAGCCATGTTTAGTCAATAGAAATGATACATAACCAATCGATGATTTTAATATCTAAAATTAATTATTATTATTATTTTCTGATATTTGAGATATTTGAGATATCATTAATATCGATTAATATTCTTGTTGTGTACATGTATGTAAAAATCAAGGTACTGATTGATTCTGATATTAATGATTACTTTTATGACTACTCAATTTAAATTAATACAAACATTTTTTTAAATGTAATTTTGTATAAATATTTGAAATGGGTGATAAATATTTGATATGTATCGTTATTATGTTACAGTAATATTTCTGGCTATAATCCCTATTCAGATGTATACATAGGTATGTTATATAGTTATCATAATCAAAATGTAATAAATATTTAACATTCTCCTCTCAGTTATATCTTACTTTAACAAAAGTCAACAAGCAAGATTGTAAATATTGTAAATAATAAATTCTCATTTATAAAAGAAGATACAAAATATTTATGTTCCGAGAAAACTGACAGTTACATAAATTTTAAAAACTATATTATTGCAAAAGAAAATAATTTATCGAGTTAGATTATCATTTTTATGTCCTTATTTTTTAGCTCTCTTAAAATACTCATTAAAAAAGTTGTTTTATTTTATCAACATATATAGCAAAAAATATAATAGCAAAAAGATAATAGCAAAGAAGTAAAATTAAAGCGAAAGAAATTTAAGTAATCTTACACTGCAAAAAGTAGTCATTGTTAATGGAAAAATCTTTCCAGCAGTAATACAAAAAGGACGTTTGGTTTGTATCATTAACAAGATAAGACTTCTCGCCTTTTTTGATTCTAATTTGTACCATTCAAGATCGCACATTGCACGATATACTGCATTGCACTTAATGAATACATATATTATAATATAACAAAACATTAATATTCGTGCTATTTCAATGAAAATTATTTTCAGAAGTAACAGTATTTCTAGTAACAGTTTATTGGGATTTAAATAATTTTTTAATAAATATATTTTACTTATATAAGTATTGTAAGTATAACTTACTTGATTCGTTACAAGTTCTCCCGCTGCACAGTATAGCAAAGTATTCATCAATAAGACAATAATAACTAAAATCGAGAAATATCCTTCTGCAATAATAATTTTCTCTATTTTTTTATCAATGAATATCTGAAACATGATAAGAACATGATAAAGAAATGTATGACATTAAAATATTTTCTCGCATTTGTTTTATTAAATCTTACAATAGTAAATAAAAATCCGCTTAGGCAAAATTCAATACCGAAATGAAATATTAATATTAACATCATTAAAGAGTACGTATTTTCGATATTCTCGACAAATCTATAAGAATAAAAGTATTTAAAATTATTGATATTAAATTAATAATTATATTATATTAAATTAATAAAA
>NW_012130122.1:1262633-1274349 GCF_000143395.1 Atta cephalotes | reverse complement strand
ATTTATTGTATATATATATATATATTAAACACAGATAACAATCAGAAATTATGTAACATTAAATTGATACCTTTGTATCCTGAAGATTTTGTAATATCCATGTTGAAAACTAAAAATGTGAAAAACGTGTCGTTCTATTCATAGTATGAAGTAAAATGATCATCACGCATGCTCTCCGCACTAACGCAAAAACTCGACTGCCTTGTCAAACGCGACTGATGTAGCATTAAATATTAAGAATGCTATCCTCAATTACAGATATTAATATCATAAGAAAAAGTTTTATAAACGTTTAAGTTATAAAAATTGTTTATGTCTGGTGTAATAAAATAAAAGATATAAATGCTGTATCGTGTCATAAATTTGCAGAACTCACTTAAAAAGTTCTTTCCATGTTTTTTGTTGCTCTATTATGTATGCTTTTCATATTGCTTCATTATATTGCGAAGCAAGAAGTAATATTATACTATTGCATTTTTAATGCGACTTTCTATACCAGCAAAAATAATAAAGAAAAAGAAGAGAATGGAAAATGCATACTTATCTTTTAAACATCTTTTTTAAAAAATATGTTCAATTGTTATAGTACACGTAAGTAAATGAATAATCTCTAAACTATATATATATATAAAATAATTTGTACTTCATTGTCTACGCATTTCTAATGATAATATTTCGGTATCTTAAAACTACAATTTTATAACATATCTTAACTATCAAAAATCTATCTGACAACATTCTTGTAAAAAGGTAATCAATTTATTTTAACATATTTTTGTTCATCAAAAACAATAGCCTACAAATATTATTAAATGTGTTTAAAACAAAAATTAAAATAACACACAAAATCCTAATCTCGATCTGTTTTTATTGCGGACAATAAGAACGTCATCATTTAGATAATAATCTAGATCATATCTTACAGTAAATAACAAACATTAATGAACAAAATAAAATTTTATTTTTACAATAACAATTATTTAATATAACAGTATTTACTCGTATTTATTTATTTGCAAATCCTTATTTTTCGTGAATATTACACATATTACACACACAAAACACACACACACACACACACACACACACACACACACACATACACACACATACACACATTTATGTATATACATACGTATACACTATCGTGATCTTCAACTATGTTTTGTCAGTAAAAATGATATATAACCAGACGATGTTTTTAATACCTAAAAATAATTATATTTTTATTTTAAATTTTGGAAACATCTCGAAAAAAATAAAATATATTTTAAAGTAATATTGACTAAAGTGACCCAAAGATTATGTTGTCAATTTATGCTGTATTTTTATTTACATCTATCAGAATACTGACTGATCACGATTACTTTAATTTGCATTTATAAATACTTTTCAACATTTTTTAGTTACATAAACGTATCTTACTGTTATGATGTTTCATCATGAAATCTAATTTAAACTGTGATAATAAAATCCAATCTGTTTTAACAATGGGTTAATATCATAATTTATATAAAATTACTGTGAATATTAATTAAATCACATTAATTAAATCTCTTCTTATTGAAATTTTAATTTAAACAGAAAATATAAAAATATATAAATAGAAACTTTAAGAATTATATTTGAACCTCGAGTGAATAGACTTGAGTCATACAAGATAATCGATAGAGGCACTCATACAATATGAAACAAAGAGTTTTAATTATCAAATTAAGCTTCTACAAACGTTCTACAGACCTTCTCTTTCTTCAGTTTCTTTTTTTATATACAATACGTGTATACTAAGAATCAACTTTTATATACAATACGTGTATACTAAAAATCAATTTTTTATATACAATACGTGTATACTAAATACAAACCAATAATTGAAAATCGTGTCAATCCCTTTCTTTTTTTTTATCGAAACTCTTTCTAGAATTAGAAAAACAATTATAATGCGCTTACTGGCACTTTGATGTCTTCATCAAAGTATTAGACATATTTCAGATATGACTGTCATCATGTATAACCATACCATTTTATCCATGATATCCATTTTTTGCAAGAGCTATAGTAATATTCTGTAATGGCTCCAGATAAAAAATTTTTTATGCATGAATATGTATAAATATGCATAATATGCATAAATATGTATAAACATACATAAACACGCATAAATATACTTATACATGTATAATTATACATGAAATATGTCCATACATGTTCATACATCCTTCTTTCTTTTGTAAAATTACTTTTTAATATAATAGATATAATAATAATAATGTGAAAACATAAAAAATTAAAGAGATAAATTTCGCATTGTTTGTTTTAAAAAAACGAACAAATTTTTAAAAACGTAAAAAAAATTGCTCATACATAATTATGTATAATTTTATATATAATTATACATAAGTAATTTTTTATATTCCTTTAAACTTGATTTTTTCTAAAACAAAATTACCTTTTTAATTATTTTTCACATTACTATTATTATTTTTATTACATTTCTATCTCTAAAAAATAATTTTACAAAAGAAACAAAGATATATGAACATATGGACATATTTCATATATAATTATACATGTTTATACATATTTATACATATTTATACATATTTATACATATTTATACATATACATGACAAATGTTTTACCGGGCTTGAGCTCATTCATGATCACGTACTGTCAAAATGCGACAACACATACCGAGATAGAGAGGCGCAAGGATGGGTAAGTGATCCAGAGCGCTGTCTTTAAGGGAAGCCATAATATTGATGAACAAATCGAAATATATGCAAATTATGATGTCCCAAGTAAGAGATCAAAAAAGCGCCCATTTCAAGTGCTCTTCTCCGCTATTCTGACTTCTTCAATCGTATTTGCTCTATATATATATATTGGACTTATTACTATATACTAATAAAACTAAACGCTTATTGGATTACAGACAATCAAATATAATATAATATAATAACAATAGGAAAATTGTCGGCATTTCAGCTCATATCAAAGAAATGCGTTACTTTTATTAATATAGAGCTTTAGATTCCATTTTTTTTTTAAGTATAATATATTTATATATATATATATACATATATATATATATATTTAGTATAATATATATATTTATTTATTTATGTATTTATCTCTGATCATTTTCTTTTTACGAGTTGAATAACCATCTAGTGACGGCAGCGCGTACTAGCGTCGTGCCTGGTGGGCGCGCGTGAGACAGGCGCGTGTCGTATCGACGCTGTTTGAGCGCGAGTTCTGAAGAACCACTCGTCCGCGGTGGACGCTACAGAGTCTCAGCTCGGGTGCTTTACAAATTATTACAAATTATATATTTTTGAAAGTGTTGCCGACTTTGACTGAGCACTCATAGCCGTCCCGTGGTTTTGGACAAACTCCCGTTCGTTTGTCCTGACGCGCGGCATAATGACGTCATATACGCAGGCGCCCGGTGTCTGGGCGGGGTTCGTCATTTTCGCGGGCATTACATTCACTTAGTTTTTGTATCTCTCATAAAGACATGATCTGGTCGTATCGACCTCCGTTTATTATTTCAGGAGGTGAGAGCCATTTAATTTTAAGAAGAAGAAAGAAGTTATTTAAGCGCACACTATGTTTGACAGAAAAACCATTACCGTACACAAAACAATTATTACGAGAAATACAAAGTCAATATATTATTAAATAAGTTAAAAATCATATATTTCTTTTTATAAAATATATAAACTTTTGTTAATATCATCATATATAAAAATTTCAATTGCACGTCGAGTTGAGCATAACATGTACGAACGTTTGATTATCGCGGTAGATTTGTTGTCTCAATACATCACATTCATCATGACACATTTGTATAAAATGTGGTGGGTACATTTGATGAAAACCCTCTCCATAATGCTCTCCATAGATCTAGTTTAATTTGATATGATCGTAAGCTAACTCTGTATAGATTATCCTTAGTCATCCTTTGTCAGTCTAGATGATACTAGATGATACTCTTTTAATTTATGTGCATTCGACAAGAGAAATGTAGTTTTGTGGTTCAGGTTTGATTCTAATCAAAATACATTTGATTTATGCAATCGATTTAATATAAGTTGTGCAATTTTCTTTAAATACTCAGCGTTTTACATGATGGCAGAACATGTTATGAAGCGACATTTCAAAAAACAGCCATAGGAAATTGATTAGATATACCATACACGATTAAAATACTGAAACAAGTTTTTAAGGTGTCTATTAATTTTGACAGATCTGACCTTAATAGACTTCCACCATGATTGCGCTATCATCATCCTAAATACAGATAAGATCATTGGTATAATACGTGGTACAATACGTCATACTTAATAGCAAACTTTGGATAGTTCTAGCACTTAGCGGAGTCATTTTATAATCCTAATTATGTCTCAATACTGTTCACCCGGAGCTCAATTTTAATAATTAAGAAACTGCAATGGGTATAATTTTTTATACAATCTGAAAGTATAAAATACAATGACTTTTGGTCTGAGAGAAAATACTGAGATTGGATCTTAATGACTGTTGACTGCGATAAATGTATAAATTTCTAAATTACAAATCTTATTTCACATGAAAAGAAAGTACATTGATATTATATTTTAGATATGAAATGTGGGATAGTAAATAGTAATCCATATTGTATTTTCCATTTTAAATTAATTTCTATGAAGATAAGATAAAGTAGGATTAGTTTAGTTTCAATCGAATTGATTCAGGTGAAAAAGAATTTATTTTATGTGAAAAAAATTTTGTATACTAATGGATAATAATTTATCTCATTTTTATAAAATTATACTTAAAATTACATTTCATCATGATTTAAAGCAAGAACAATATCAGTCAATATCCTAATTATACAACATATATATGTATACATATATCATTGACAATGTATTCTAAGCGTTTTCCATTTCCATTGGCGGTCCAATTAATGAATAACACTTTCTTTAAAAAAAAATACATATACATACAAAAAAATAGTAGCTCATGTAGAAATATAATAAATTCAATATTATTTGTAAAGAAATTAAAACATAAAACCATTAAATAATCTTACGCTGCAAAAAGTAGCCATAGTTAATGGAATAATTTTTCCTGCAGTGATGCGAAACGGTTGATGAGTTCGTATCATTAATATAATAAGATTTCTCGCCTCTCTTGATTCCAATTTATACCATTCAAGATCACATATAGCACGATGTACTGCATTACACTTAACAAATAACATATGTGTACTGAGATATTAATCCCATCATAATTCAAACGAAATTTATGTATAAAAATATTAGTAAAAATTAACTAGGATTTAATTGATTTTTATAGTTGATTAGAAGAAAAATCAGAAACAGCAGATAGTTCATTTAACTTAACTAATTAAATTTGCATTTTAATTAACGTTAACGTTTTTTAATAAAAATAATGTTTAATAGTACAATAATATAATGCTAATTTATGAGAATTATACAATTACATGTAAGGGAGACAGGAACTGACTTACTATTACAGGAACTGAGTTACTATTAGGTATTAAAAAAATATTGCTCTTAAATGCATCATATAAATAAGTTATTTAATTTTAAATAAAACTGTGAAAATATATAACAATTAATCCCATATTCAAAGTTGATTGTCACATATTCCAGTAATATATTTTTTATGAATAAATTATACAAAAAAATATAGTTTTTATTTTATATCAGTTTTATATTTCAGGAAATAACAATAATTATAGTATTGATACAAGTAAAATAATTATTTAAAATAATATTTTAATTTTTATATTTAAAATAGTTTAATTTTTAGTTTTTTTTTAATATTTTAATTTATATATTTAATTATATAAAAAAAAATTCAGAAGGGTGATCGATTAAAATGAGAGATCCTGTATATACTGTATAACTTACATGCTCTATTATAAGCTCTCCTGCACCACAATACAGAAAAGTATTCATCAATAAAGCAATAACAAGAATTGTTGAATAGTAAACTTTTATGACAATAATATCATCCATTTTTTTATCAGTAAGAAACTAAAATGTGTACCTCATAGAAAATAAAGAAACATATATACAACATACTATATACTAAAATATTTTTTTCATTTTTTAAAAACTTGGAACTTACGACAGTAAATATAAAACCGCTTAGGCAAAATACAATACCAAAATAAAATACCATTATTAGCATCATTAAAGAATATATATTTTCAATTTTTTCGGCGAATCTATAAGAATAAAAATAAAGTATAATCATATTAAAACCAAGAAAATTATACAAATATCTATAAATATATACGTAACACAGAAAAAATATTATATTTGTGATAATAAAATCAGAAAAGAGTTTCTATAAATATATGTTCGAAAAATATGTTAGGTATATATAAATATATTTAAAACATTAATGTTTTTGTAAAATGTATATACCAATAGATATTTCATAAATGAAACATTTTCGGACATATATTTATAAGAATCTTTTTCTCATTTTGACGTCAGAAATAAATTTTCAAATTTCTTTTTTATATATTCTATGTATACGGTACATTCTTTATACATCTAGAGTTTAAATATAAAATCGTTGACTCAATCATTTGCAATATTTTTAATCATTTGCGCATTTAAAATAAAAATAAATCAAAATTCTTAACAAATTAATGTAATTATGAAAGTATAAAAAAGTATAAATGTAATGATAATGTAATAAATTGTAAAATATATTCGTTCGTTGAATTCTTGCAAGGCAAACAATGGAAAATATGATATATTATTTAATAATACATAATCAAACATTAATATTTATATGTTATCTGAAAAAATAATACATAATACTTAACATAATACTTAACATAAAAATAATAATACATAATAAAAACATAATACTTAAAGTTTAAAATCTTTTTTTATATAAAAAGATATTTTTTCTGTGGTATATTCCCAAACTTATTTTGTTAAACTTATTGTTGTCAATAAAAATTCGTACCTGATAAGTCGTAGATGAGTCGCTATAATATTATTTAGAACTTTGTTGAAATTTTTGCACGAAACCAAACTAAGTAATCGATATTTGAAGTTTTCTAACTGACCGCAAATGTGAAGAATTATTAGTATCAAAAGCATATCTACAGACATATAAATAATAGCTGCTAATAAGGTTGTTATGATATGAACAAAAAATGTTAATTCATATTGCGGACTCTTATCTGTATCGTAGAAATGAAACGTCTCCAGCGGTAACAATTTACTCCGATTCGAAAAATTTGTATCGTACATTATTTGAATGCCAAAATAAGGAGGGATAATTACTGAGAGAAACCCTATTATCGCGAGAACATATCCAATTATCATAATAAAACGCGCTATTTGTGCTCGTTTTATCATCACATTTCTTTCTCCATCCAGTTTAAATGCCATCCAGTCTTCCGCTATCATATTCATAATTGACCAGAGAACTTGAAAATATAAATAAATATAAATGAAACATATATATTCTTAAGAATACAAAATGTTAACAATAAGATTGGAAACAAGACCGATTATGTTAAATATTTTAAATACTTTAAATACTTTAAATATTTTAAATACGAAGCGCCATTAATCAAGTGGTCTGAATGTTAAGATGTTGAACTATTATATATATTCATATAAAGGAATTAATTTTAGAAATGATAATTGCGTGCCGATATGGTTGTCGGATTTTCAACGCAATCAATCTGACACTTTTGACTTTTTTAAGATTAATTTGGGAAATTTGGGGGGATTATTAATATTTCAGTGGCGTTTCGTATTTAAACTAATAAAATGTTAAACTATTTATAGGTATATGTTATTTAACTAAAAGGAAAATTATACATTTTTAAATTTATTTTGACATATGTTATAAGTATAAATCACACATATAATTTCTGATTTCTGATATTATTTTTTCTAATCAACAGTATAATGTCACAAGAAAGCAATTCCCATACAGCACATAATTTCAAGGGACATCTTAAAGACATCCTAAAGATATTCTCAAGATGTCCCTTTGATAAACTGTGCTGTGTATGCTTTAGTAATATAATACAGTATTAAATATAATATTTTGTTTTAAATTAATTTTAGACATACCTGTTTGTTTCCATCGCAAGATAACATATTTCACAGATACTATCAGTATAGGTATTGTAATCTGTAAATTGTCTATTAGAAGTATCATATCGCCCCAAACACGTATAATTGCACATATCGTCGGAATAGAAATAAATATTAATAAAATTAAAATAACGCCGATCTGAATTTTTGGCCACAAACTTTTCTTAAATTTTTCACTGTTAGACCACAATCCAATTATTTCTAACCCTAAGCGATGAAGTTCAATTGCCCACATGAAATCTGACAAATTTTTTTTTATAAAATAAGGTATTCCTATACAAGATGATATTTGAAAAACTTAACTAAAATAATTTATTCATTAAACATGTAAAACGTGCACAACTAATAGAAAACATTATATGAAATTAATACCTCTGTAACCCGATGATTCAGTAATGTTCATGTTGATAACTTGAAGAGTAATGTCCCGTTTTTTCCAGCATATAGTATAAAACAATTGTTGCGCATGCTCCTTGTACAAGTATGAAAACCCCCAACTTCGTCCAACGTTACATTAAATATTAAGACACACTGTTTCCAATGTTGGTAACGCAGAAAATTTTACAAGCATGGCATATATTGTGTGTGACAATATTGTTTATTACTTATCTAATATTAGAAGAAATGAAAAATATTGCATTTTCGTACATTATAAGTTCATCAAATGTTCTAAAAAGTTTTATTCATATTTTATATTGCTTCGCAATATATGTTTTTTCTTCGAAATGTAGCTGTATATTTAATGAATTCTTTACACCAGTCAAAAACTTATATTGTAGAAGATAATATAACGTTTTATTGTGTTTCAAATATATCTCTTTTATATGTGTCGTCACGGGTAAATACAATCTCGCGCTGCCCGTTTATTTGGCGCGAGACACTCGCCAATCTATCATATCTCTTGATATTTATTGTCTTTGTAAAGCTGACCATAACATGTATTTTACGTAAAATTACGGACTCTTATTTGTATCGTAAAAGTAATACATCTCCAGCGGTAAGCTTATTGTGATCTGTGTTCCATAATCCGAAATTCATTATGTGTCTTATACCGAAATGGTATTACTTTGATAATATTTTTAGTGACCATGATTAATTAAATAATTTGTGCTAATCTCATTATCACGTTTTTCTCTGCACCCAGCTTGTCCAGCTTAAATGTTACCCCATCTTTCGCTACCGCAAAATCGATAAGAGAACTTATAAGCTATATTGCTAAAATATTAAACTATTGAAAGATAATTAAGAGGTACCTATATAGCACAGATGTCCAAAGAATGTTCTGAAGGATGTTCTGACAACATCCTAAGAACATTCGTAGATCTCTGGGATAAAATGTGTGAATACATATACACAGGGTGTCCTGAATTCAAATATCAAAATTTCGAACGGGTATATGAATCGATAAACTAAAGCAAAAAAAGTCCTTTAACGATATACTCGTTATTGCTTCTATGTGTGGGAATGTCGGTGTAATTGACCAATATACGTGAACAATTCTATTTCATTTTTTAGAATTTATGGTGTCACATATCAAGCATGCTTATAATAAGACCTTAACTACTTGGCGAGAGACACAGATACATTAAATATTAAAATTGTTCTCCCTAGTTTGATAGCAGTTCTTCGTTACGCAAAAAAATGTTCAAGTATAGTAGCAAGTAAAAAGTAGCAAACATGTCAGCAATAAACAGGGACATGTGTCCCTGTTTAGCCCTTGTAGCCCAAGATTATGAAACCTATTATTATCTTTTTCACTTTACGATGCTTCACTACATATGTTTGCGTATCGAAGGATAATACATTTTTAATTAACGCGTGGAATAAGACAAAAGAAACGAAAAATTATATGAAGGGATATACATTGGAAATATCATACAAACTAATAACGTACACATAAGCTTATGATATAATTTCGAGAAATTCTAAAAATATAAAAACGTTTTCATACAATATATATATATATATATATATATATACACACACATATATAATATATGTATACAATGATGTATAACATGTATATGTATATATACATGTTATACATGCATGTAATACATCATTATATTTTTGTATACATGCATTATATTTATCTATAAATATTATAATTTTTTTCTTTTATTGCATGAAAACAAATAAGCTAAAATTATTCTCTCTGCAAAACACAGCACATATAAAAAAACATTTAAAATAAAAATAAAATAAATAAAATAAATGAACACAATTAAGGTGTTTTTTATTTTATTTCAAATAAATAGTCTCTAATAAAGAAAATATAAAAATACGAAGATTATATACAATTTATTGAACCAATATTAAAAAACAATACATTAATTACAATTACGATATAATTGTAAATAATCACGTAATAGTGCTGAGCAAAACTCATCGATTATAATGTAAATAGAAAAATATAAAATACATAAAACAATATATAAAGTAAAATAAAATATAACACGTTTTAGATGTAAGTAGATATTTCAAATAATGTCCAGCCCAGCACTTGTGTCTAGATCAATAATATTAATATTGTTCTTATCATTATGTTTATTAATGTAATTTAATGATACACATTAATCACGTCGTGCAAGCAAAACTGATATGTAACCGCCTGATGTTTTTAATAACTAAAATAAATAAGTTGTCTTAAAAATTGTATCATAGGATTTAATTAACATTTTTACGAAAAGATATTATAAATATTAAATTGTAGTTTTTGAAATAAAATAACTGATATTTAAAAAAATTTTGTATAGTTACACATATGCTTACACTGCAGAAGGCATTCATCGTTAGAGGAAAAATTTTTCCAACTGTTACGTAAAGTGACTTGTTTGTGCGAATCATCAATAAAATTAGATTTCTGGCTTGCTTTGGTTCCAATTCATACCAACGATAATCACATACAGCTTGATAGATACCTTCGCACTATAATGCGATATAATCTTATTAAATATTGAAAATATATTTCGTACAAATTTATAAACCTTAAAAAATTAATTATATAAACATAATTCAACGTTATCGAAATTATTATTTTGTTTCATATTTCAATTCTGCAGATACAATAACTCAAACTCAATCATGAAAACAAGAATATATTCTTACAATAACTTTTAGTTACACAATAACTTAAGAATAGAATTTATTCTTACAATAATTTTTTTGATTAAATTAAAATATTTATCACATTTTTGCAGCAAGAAAATATTTGTATAAATTTGCTAAAATAATAATAATTAACTTACTTGCGCTATTAAACATTCTCCAACCACACAATACAAACACATATGTGCAAAAATATTTGCAACAACTGTTACAAGGAATGACAGTCTTACGAAAGATAAATGACGTCCATCAGTGATAACCTATATTATTAATTAATATAAGAATATATTTAAAAAAATACTAAAAGAATATTAATTATATGTTAATAATATAATAATTATAATTTTATTTCTTATTTATTTTATTATTGATTTTATTTGTGTATAAAGAACATACACAAACAAAATCAATAATAAAATAAATAAGAACGCATAAAATATTTGAAGATATTC
>NW_012130122.1:1259465-1262015 GCF_000143395.1 Atta cephalotes | reverse complement strand
ATCATGTAGCTTTATTTGATCTGCTGTTACATGAAATAATTAGCGCTATTATATAAAATAATAAGTGTTCACAGTATCATGTACGAAACCTGATAAGGCGTACATGATCCATTATGGCGTCTGCTAAAATATAATCAAAATTTGATTGTTTTTCAGAACCTATCATTAAACGGCCCTTAAGATTCTTCAATTGACCGCAGACATGAAAAATCAACAGTCCAAAGAGACTGTCAATCGCCGTATAACCCATGGCAGACACCATGAGAGTAACACCTTGGGCGATGAATGTAAGTTCGAAGTATGGACTTGTATCTGTGTCATAGAAGTAATATGTCTGCAGGGGCAATGGTTTGCCCGGATCGGTCACATTTGTTATGTATCGCATGGTAATCCCGAAGCACGGAAGAATAAATAACAAAATAAACGACGCAAACATTATGACAAATCCGCAGATTATGATCATGCGAGGGATCCGTGCGCATTTTATCATGATCTTCCGTTCTTCGTCAGATTTCAATTTTAGCCAATCTTTAGCAATCATATACAAGAGTGGCGCAAGAGCTTAAAAAATAGATTACAAAGAAATAAATATAACAATTAATTATAATAACATAAATTATAATAAATAAATAACATATAATAATAACGTAAGAACTTTACAGTAATATACAAAATTTAATAATTATTTATTATTATAAAACAGATATAAATAAGAAAAATATATATTGCTCGATTTTTTCATAATTTATAATTATTAAAAACTTAATGTTATTATTATATAACAATATATTTTAATGTTTTATTGTTTAGGGATCCTCCAGCCTCTTTTCTGTGTCAAAATGCTACAAGGGAAATTTATTTACCAGCTTTTTTGCTCCACATGACGATGAGCTTCATTATCATCGACACTAAAGGTAAAGTGAATTGTAAATTGTCTGTCATTGACATCAAATCGCCCCAAACTCTTATCAAAGAGTGTATGCAGGGAATCACACCAAAAAAAGTTACCATAATTATTAACAGTAATACTCGTATGTTAGACATTAATTTTTCTTGCATCGTTTCTTTCATTTTTGGCCAAAGTCCGATAAATTCCAGGCTATAGCGATTTAATTCTATCGCCCATTCAAAATCTAACTATCAAAATAAATTCGTTAATTCTACCATATCGGACTTATTTCCGGCAAATAAAATGTTTCTTTTAATATGTCAAATTTGTTCTCAAATTTATCCGTTGTTTTGTCTTCTTCGACTTGAAAAAATTGAGTACCCAATCATATATTTTACATTTTTTTTTTCTTATAACTTAAATTATATACAATAATGACACAATTTTTCAATAGATAGATATAGATTATTCAAAATAATTATTTAAAAATTATTTAAAAGTTTATAACATATATCTACATATTTCATGAAATGATAAATTTGTATAAATATATATATTAATATGTAATAAAATAATGTTTTTTAAGCAAACAAAATATTCCTAAAAGCATTAAATAAACGTTTTTTAATGGAAGTTAAAAATTATAACGAACCTGTATATCCCGAATGTCTAATAGCATCCATATCTAAGATCAGTCACGTACTATTTTCCTTCGTCAAAAAAAATATTTTCATCCCCACTAGTCGAGTATCATCGCGCATATTCGTGACATGACGTATTCACATACTAAACATAGGGTCTATAATCGATGCATAATAAATATTGCGTATTACGATAAGTGCAGTGACTATTTCATATGATTAATGTATTACAGTGTCCTTCAGTGTTCGGTAAAAGAAAATTGATCTAGAAGGCATTGACTTCGAAGTTTTTGCATGCTCGATAAAATGAAGACAATTGAGAAAAAAAAAATATCGTTCGTGGGTTGATGCATTATTGATACATCCGTATAGAAACTTTTTTTCATCATGGAATTCTTAGGAATTAGTTGTTATATGAACAGTATACGTGAAATATCTCTCTTTCTCTTTCTTTCTTTCTCTTCCTTATCTTTCCTTGTTAAGAAACGAAGAAAAATTTAATTTTATTTAAAAAAAACATTTTATAATTATTTATTAAAAACACTAAAATTAAACATTTTATGCGTCTATCTAGTTGAAGACAAAACATTATTCACAAAAAAAATGTAAGTGTATTCTTCTATTTTGTGTATTCTTGTCGAAACAATACATTTATGGAAAACAATTTTTTTTCATTTTTATCTTTTATTAAAGAATAATTACTTTACTTTTATTCAAATTTATTTAATTTCCATTTATTTACGTGATCCATTTTAAAAGAAGTCTCTAAGCGAAAATTTCAATCGTTGATACTTGAAGTTGAAAGTCATTACTCAATTAGTGCGCGCTTAATTAACTAGCAATTAAACCATAAAATCGACCGAATAATAACCAACTGTGACGAGACTTTACGCGTGGAGTCAATTGTACGAGGTCAATCATTAATTTTATAGTGCTCATCTATCAAAATCTATCATAAATTTTTCATATTTTTTATTGTATATATATATATATATATATATATATATATATATATATATA
>NW_012130122.1:1248526-1257317 GCF_000143395.1 Atta cephalotes | reverse complement strand
TACCAAATCTTTCTATCCAAATTATCTATCATGTGATGATATTGATTTGATCTTGAACAATCTTAGGAATGCCATATCAAAGTCACCTTTTTTTCAAATAAAAAAGAGGAATTCTCTTTTTTTATTGTAAAATCTTATAGCCGATGTCTCTCGAAACCTTTTCAAAATAATATAATTAAATGTCATTTGATTAAATAAAACTGTTTCAGATGTGCGCCATTAAAGATTAAGTACTGCCTGGTGTTAGCATTATTCAAGATGCACCACGCGAAAGGCATGATCAGATTTTATATTACTTTTCTGGATACTTTATTAAAGTACCTTACTTCTCACATATATGCGTAAATACATTAATAACATTAATACATACAATTAATATTTTTCGTAACACTTCATTCAATTCATAAAATACAATATTTATTTATAAATATTACAAACATAATAAAATATAATAAAATAATTTAAAGTTAAAAACATAATAAAATAATAATGTAATTGTTTATTAAATTAATGTTAGCCATTTTAGTTATTTGTTCAATTTATTATTTTTGTCATATTGAATATCCTAAAAAGTAAAATCTTTTAATAAAAATAAAAATTTTTTAAATATTTTTATTTCTATAAAATATAATTTTTAAATAATGAAAATAATAGGAATAACTTTTTAACTTTTTTTGCATTATTTTGTTTAAGCGTATTCTTTATTACTTTATTTGTCATTTTTTTTTAATGAAAAAAATAGAAACATGTTAATTTGGATTAGAAGGAGGTATAATTTTTTTTATGCATTATATACAGATATTTAAAAAATAAAATTTTTATAACATAATTTTTATTGATAATTCTTATTAACATAATTCTTATTAATTAATTAATTCTTATTAATATAATTTTATATAAATAAATAAAATTTATATAAATAAATAAAATTTTAATTAATGATCAGTTATTAAGTTTTATGACCTCAAAAAGAGTACATATGTATTCTTCAAAGGCTGGTAATCTTAATAGATATAAGTTCGCTGAGCTGGAACATCGTGCGATCTTTGATCGATGGATTTCCACGCAGTTACTCCTTTTTCGCGATCATGATCTCACGATCACTTTCTCTCGCATTCTATCCCGCTCTCGTTTCCGGTACATCGTGGTGCGGCCTCCGTTTTCACGCTCGCTCGCGCAGGTGCCGCATTTACCTTGCGCGTGCGCCTCGACGCATGCACGTTTCAACAAATTGTCATGAACTAAATGCCACGAAAGATTCGTAAGCTCACCGTGCGGAGCGCCGGTGTGCGAAGTGCGACCTGTCGTCCCTATCGAGGCGGATGAATGGCGTATTTATGTGTTTTAACGCGCGACATCGCCTATGTTCCGACATCATTGCATTCCGCATCCACTCCACGAGTTGCCTGAGCTGTCCGAGGAGCACGTCCTCGCATATTTCACTAATCCCAACTTGGTGAGCTTCAGCGGAGCTGCATCGTAGAGATCGTATCGTCGCACGGTAGGCGTTGCTGTCACTTGGCTTCCCTCGCCCCGCGTTCTTTTCACACATTTTCACGCTACTCCTACGCCTTGTACGCTTGATTTATACTACAATAATATAAATCACATGTCACAGAGTCCTTTCGATCAGCGGAAATTATCCGCGGAATACATGGGCGGCTGTGGTTAAGAGATAAGCGTGTGGATACACCTCTGACAGGCAGAACCGCGTACTTTTATTGTTAATAGAACAATCACTGTTAGATGATATTGCCAGTGAAATTACTATGCTATAAACATTCGTTTGTCTCATAGGCACGATCTTAATAATTTAAGTTGTTTTGAATGCAGGGATAATGTTTACCAAGAAGAAAAAGAAACCACAGATTTCCACGCCAACTAATTTTGAGCACAGAGTGCATACTGGATTTGATAAACGTGAAGGCAAGTTCGTTGGATTGCCGCTGCAATGGGCTTCCATAGTCGGAAATAATCAGATTCTGAAGTCTACCAACAGACCACTGCCCTTGGTCGATCCAAGCGAGATCACACCTACCGAGATCCTTGACTTGAAGACCATCGTAAGAGGCCATAATGATCCTAGGATAAACAGACCACTTGCCACTGATAGAACTGTCGAGAATGGCTTGCCTAAGACTAGTACAGTCGCCCGTTCCAATTCTCTTCGTTCTTCGAGTCCACCACGACTCAGGAGAGATTACAGGTATTATAATTTAGCTTTTTCTTAGATGTATTTATTACTATGTTGCATCAAACATGTAGATTTATATAAAGAATGATACAAAAGTATATATGGCATAATGTATAGCAAAATTTTTGTTGATAAAGCCTGATACTGTAAACATACAACTATATCTATGTAGTTGATAGAAATAAATTAAGCATCTTAAGTATATTAGATATTCTTGCATTATTTATTTATAGACATATTCTGATGAGATTAATGACAGCATAATTTTTTCTTTTATTTTCTTATTTTGCAGGCATAACAGCAATCTTCCGCCATCCGTTCCTGAAGGCCAAGAGATACCTTCAAATGTTAATCAGGGCTTTACGAACTTTGGCAAGCCACATAACTACATCGATAAACTAAGACAAAATTCACCGAATGTTGGCAGTGGATTGAATTCCAGTATGCAGAACATGCTCCCAAATCTTCAAAATCTCAATCCTAATATGCAATCTTCGCCAAATTTAGCTCACTCTGGATCAAATGTACCAAACTTATCTTTAAATTTCCAAAACTTAAGTCCTATTGTAAATTCGCAAGCTCCAGTACAAAGTCCAAATACCCCGCAACTTCTTGACACAGAATTTCATAGACTAAATTCGCAAATGGCTATGACGTCAGGTCATTATAATGGCAATGTACAGGTAATTATCACAGTATAATTATTAGATATCACATTCAAAAAGATATATATATATATATATATATATATATATTCTTATTTTAAAGAATAAAATGTATATGTGAAATATTATTTGAACTCATATACAATTTCATGTATACATTTATATATATATTGGGTTGTCTGGAAAGTTCGTGCTGGTTTTGAAGGAAAATTGAAACGCAGAAGATTTAAATTTTAGTATATATTTATTAAATTTAAATCTTTTGTGGCACGAACTTTCCGGATAATATATATGAAACATTAAAACTTTAGCAATTTGAAAACATTTGCACATTTATAACCATTTAAATTAACTTAATAATGTAATTATATAGTTTTGTTTCTTAATCTAACAAAATTACATATGTTGAGTCTTTTAACTCAATTTGGCAGGAAAGATAATACATTCTATCAAGATGCAAAAGTCGAAATATTAATCTCAGTTAGACTTTAAAAAAACAAAATATATATTCTAGAATATATACAATTGTACAGTAATATTATTTGGTTTATAGGGTTCGACTATAGATCCATCGAGGGAACATCAAGCTGGCCAAAATATCTTATTATACAAGCTACAACCAAAAATTTCGCCAGTGGGTTCAATAGCTTCCCAACGACCTCTGAGTCAATTGAGTTCACATAATATTAATAAATATTCTCAGACATATATGTCTGAAAATCCATCTAATCTCCAATCACATTTGAAGAAGCCGATGGAAACATCCCAATCAATGCATAATTTATCAAAGCCTAATATACCATCTGCAGTATCAGGAACTAGTTCTACTCCAGATCAAAACCAGAATTTGAAAAGTGCTGTGTCTTCAGGGAACTTAGCAGTTAGTGCAAGTTCGAACAATACCAATAAACAAACAGAGCAGAGACTTACGCATGAACAGTTTCGGGCTGCTTTACAAATGGTGGTATGTGTAAAATTTATATTAATACCAAATTTATTCGTTGCACAATATTACAATTAATCGTGATATAATTTTTTTATGTAAAAATATCTTCAAAATATCTTTATTTTTTTATATATATTCTATAAATGAATGATTCTAATTCAATTATATTATTGCTATTATGAATTGCAATTAAATGAAATAAACAAGTTGCAGTCTAGAATTTTAACTTTTACAATGGCGTTTATTCACCTTACTTTATATTTAGGTAAGCCAAGGTGATCCAAGAGAAAATTTGGAGAATTTCCTGAAGATTGGTGAAGGCAGCACAGGAACTGTATGCATAGCTACAGATAAGAGTACAAACCGTCAGGTTGCAGTCAAGAAAATGGATTTGAGGAAACAACAAAGACGCGAATTACTTTTTAACGAAGTCGTTATTATGAGAGACTATCATCATCCAAATATAGTTGAAATGTATAATAGTTTCTTGGTAGACGATGAATTATGGGTCGTTATGGAGTATTTAGAGGGTGGTGCGCTAACCGATATTGTAACACATTCAAGAATGGATGAGAGTCAGATAGCTACAGTGTGTTCTCAGTGTCTTAAGCCACTGGCATATTTACACTCGCAAGGTGTTATACACAGGGACATTAAGTCTGATTCAATATTACTTACGGCGGATGGCAGAGTAAAGCTGTCAGATTTTGGCTTCTGTGCTCAAGTTTCTCAAGAATTACCAAAGCGAAAGTCTCTCGTAGGAACTCCGTACTGGATGAGTCCTGAAGTTATTTCAAGGTATTCTGTATCTGCTGTTTTTAAATTAAGTAATACAAATTATTAAATTTATGCTTTATTATTCTAAATTATTATAGAAAAAATAAATTACAGATGTGTAATGAGAATAATAGATGTATGAAATACACGAGAAATGTTTTTCTATTTTTTAATTTTTTTGTAAAATCTTGCATTCTTTCAAAAAATTTAGAATAAAATATTTTAATATTCGGAATGATGTATCTCAAATATCTTAATTATTTCAATTTTTTAGCAAATAACTAAAATGATTTCATTTTCAATATAGATTGCCATATGGACCTGAAGTGGATATCTGGTCGTTAGGAATAATGATTATTGAAATGATCGACGGTGAGCCACCATTTTTCAATGAACCACCTCTACAAGCTATGAGACGCATCAGGGATATGCCACCACCAAAACTAAAAAATTTTCATAAAGTAAGATCATTTACATTTCTTATTAATTTGGCACAAATATTAGAATTATCATATTAGTAGACAATTGTATATTCAAAATTCAAAAAGTGAGCAAAATATTTTCTTTATTTTCAGGTTAGTCCACGTCTTCAAGGCTTTCTTGAGCGAATGCTCGTACGTGATCCAGCGCAACGAGCCACGGCAGCTGAATTATTACAACATCCATTCCTTAGGCAAGCTCAAAGTCCTAGTATCTTGATTCCATTAATGAGAGGCGCCAGACACACAAATTGTTAACGAGATTACATCTTCGTAAGCTAGAATGTTAGTCAAGGCAGACATTTCATTATTAGAATATTCTCGACAATATCGTATTGAACTACTTATTCTCTGAGGGCAGCTTTTGGCAATTTGTGAATTATTTCAGTTCTGTCATCCTTATATAGAGAGTTTCTAAGTTTTATCTTTTTTTTTGTGATAGACATGATCGATTGAATAATGAAATATTCAAAAAATTCTCATACGTACGAATTTGAAGTATCATATAATATTGACGCTTGAGGATTTTTAATTTTAAAAATATTGAAATTGGCATCATTTTCTGAAACCAAAGAGAATAATGTTATTTCATTATTCACAAGTTTTAGGTTTCTATATAAAACTTCGAACCTTAATATATATATATATAAGCGAATCCTTTCGGTCATGTCTAATATACATATGTAATATATGAAAAAAAATTTATAGCTATACTTTAGAAAATATTAAATAGGAAAGTCCGAGTCATGATCATTACCAATTATTATTCGAATTATGACATTCCAATCGGGCCGAAGCTTGTAAGTATTATTTTGAAAATAGTTTACTACATTCCAGAGTATTGTTTTATATGTATTATTTTAATAATTTGACAAGGCTGCGTTTTTAAAAGACAATATAACATTATTCTTCAACTATTGGCACTGCCAATGTTTGATTCACAGTTGTAAAATCAAATTGTTTTAATGTTATAACGGATAATTATAATTTTGAAATATTTATATATATAAAATACGTATTCAACAAGTGCCTTTATAGTTAGCACTATTGACGATTAACGACGATTAACTTGTCATTATAAAGCACTATTTATTATTAGTATTAATGGGCTTTAGACATATCAAATCATTTATTGTTTATTATATTATTCAAAACGCAGATCTATATATAAGAAATAAATACAAAGTGTCTGGTAGTAATCAGATTACTTTTCAAGAACAAGTAGAATGGACTACGCTAAGTCAAAGAATCCTATACTATTTTGTAATAGTTAATGAGATATTAATTACTAAAAATGAGCCGTATTTATCTCTATCGCAAACCTAAACGTGGCAAGAAATAATCGCCCAATGTAAGGGGAAGTGTTTTTTTTGCCTCATTGCCGCTTGTAGTATTCTTAACGTGTTCAATAATCTATGATGTTGAGCGGTCGAACTTGTCACACAGATGCATTTGACAGTAGGCACCGGGCTGATTTATTTGATGATCTTCAGTAATTAATTTCTTGTTAACTATTGCGAAAATTGCAAAATGGTACAGGATCTTCCGACTTCAGTTTAATCTGCTATATTTATTTATAAAAGATAATCTGTTCATTATCGACCATTCTATATACATAATAATTTTTATTATTTTAAATGTTAGTTTTGATATTTAAATACTTTTAAAAGAAGATGTTTTTTATGAATTTTCCTTCTTAAATAATAATTCAAAATAATTTGAATCTGTATTTATGATCGAATCGATTCAAAGTTCTTACAAAGAAAATTTGAATGCCCATTACTACTTGTATAAAATGTTTCACCCAAGCAATATTTTTACTATCTTACTAAATTTATGAAAAGCCATAGTTAAAATAACTTAATCAGTAGACTTAATTTTATTTTTCTAAATGACATTATATTATATATACGTTCCAATCATATCATTATATATACATTCTATTTGTAAACTTTTATAATATTATATTTTCGATTTGTCAAAGTTTTCAATTTGTTAACATTCGATTATTTAAAATTTTAGATATTGAGATATATATTTAATTGCTACTTGAATTATAATATTGAAATAATTTGGCAAAACAGTATTACGAAGAACGTCCAGAAAGTAATGTAACAAATCTTTTTCATTCGTAATTTATTATTATTATTAATATTACTATTAATAGTAATAATATTTTTATAGTAATAGTAATAGCTCTAATATCCCTTTTCGTTTCTCTCAGGATTAGAGTGACTTCTGTTTCCTTAGCTAACTTTTTCTAATTTATAGACTAAGTTACAAATTTATGATTATTTTGTTATTAAATTCGTAAGAAATGTGACGAACATATCTTTGGATATTATCTCTATTGGCTTTGATACTTATATATTATTATTGGATCGATGATTTATCAAATGATTAAAAATGGGACTGTTCCATTTACTCCTGATGTGTTGTAAAATATATTGGCTGAAAACTTATAATTTGCATATGCATTACAATTAAATTACGTAATTTAGATAATCTATAGATTTTCAGTAATCAGTATATTTTGGAATGCAGCATGTTCTTTTCAACTCTGAATTTCATTTCAGCACATTTTAAATGTTCGTTATTAAAACATACTATACTGCGATTAAACATTTTAATTCGTTGCTTCTAAATATTAGATTATTCTTCTTTATTTTCCTAATTTCAACTATTGCTCGATTTCTATCTCTCTTTTTATTGTTTATTCTACGATCTTTACAAGTTATTTTTTTACTATTTTATTTCTTTATTACACTTTTCTTATTTCTATTTTCATTATATCCTTATTTTTGTTTTATTACAGTCGGTTATCACAACAGTATTGTTGATGTCTTATACACGTATTTTTTTTTTACTCTTGTGTATACTTATCAGTCTTGTAAAATATCAAATTTATACATTTAATTGTAATAAAGTTATTATTATCATGTTATATATTATTAGCAACACATTATTTGCGTTATTTACTTCCTTAAGATATTATTTTTATCTAATAACATAAAATTGAAAGAATAAACCTGTTGCATTACTTTCCGAGTATTCTCTTTGTAAAATGTACTATTCATACGGAAAAAAAAATCAAAAAGAAATATCAAGATTACTAAAACAAAAATTAAATAATACTGCTTTTGTATGACAAATATATACAATATATTTAAATATTAGAGAAGAAAAAGAGAGAGAGAGAGAGATATGATATATATGTGCATAGTATTTTATTCATGATTTAATTTTGTACTTGAAAATTTAAAATTTAACATAGATATTTTTACATTATTTTGTAACAGTTTGTCACAGTTGATAAAATAGTATTCTTAATGAAAGATATGTGATATTTTTATTACAAATGTTATACGAGTTATATATCGTAATGTTTACTTTATGTAAACTAATAAATATTTAAATAATAGAAATGAAAAGTAATTAAATGCAGTAAGACATTAAATTAATTAACGAAAATATTTCCAAAAGTAATTAAATGCAATAAGACATTAAATGAATTAACGAAAATATTTCCAAAAATAATTTATATTATTGATGAATTAAATATATATTTTATTACATAGCACTACATCGATGAATTTATGTAACTAAACTGCTGCACCTAATTATCTTATTGTTTAAATCAGTACTATTCGAACAGGGTTACGTTATATTATTTTAAGACAAATAACCTGAATATGTGAAATATGTATGTAGATCCATATATATATATATA
>NW_012130122.1:1246536-1248506 GCF_000143395.1 Atta cephalotes | reverse complement strand
AATAACTTGTGTATATTTAAGATGTATATTTTTTCATTATATTATATTTTTTGTACACTTGAGATTATTGCATAATTTAATTTGAAATTTGTGAATCTTCCAATTTCTATTGCAGTTTAATTTATGCATGATTAAGGAACGTTATATATATATTTGATGATTACGCATCGGACTATTCATATTGTATTTTCAGCCATATAATCTTTTCAGTAATTGAAATTATTATATGTTTATTAAAAGGAATATGTGATATATCAAAATCATAGATTATGAGAATATTAATAAATTAAATGATAAATGAAAGATTTTTTTTTTCAGGATGTTTAAATTCCGCTTTTATTGTTTGCAGTTAGTACATCAAACAAATGTGTCCAATCATATTCGCCATATATTTAAAATATTATATATTTAAATAATTACATTATAAAGTTGTAAGGAAGCTAATAGAAAATTACTATAAAATCTATCATATTTTACCATTATGTTATAGATTAAAAATTATTCTGCATAAAATAGAAATTCGAATTTTTTACAGCGTGATCTGATTAAACAAACATATTGACAAATTTATATGTGTAATATTCAAAAATTGATACATGTGCAGGATTTTTACATATTGTAAATTTATTTCGTATAATAAAGAATCTATTTACAAAACTCATTAATGTGAATAAGCTTTTTTTGCAAATTTTAGCTCATACTAATTCTTGAAATAATATTTATTCGCGCGAGGAAAGTTTATTCATAAATTAAAATTCGGTGTTTGTGTATCATAAATATATTTTAAAAGAATAAATATTCTTTTAAACATTCACTTTTGATATGAATAAGGCAATAAAATAATATACGATAACTAGCATATACAAGTAATATGATATTTATTTTTATTAATTAAATTAACAATTGACAAAAATGAGAATATAAGATTTTATGTATACAGAAAAAATGTTTATATTCTTAAAATATAGTTACTTTTTTCATATCTTTTATATATTTTCGCTCACGTATTTTTACCTCGTATATGATTTACTTTGAGCATAATTATAACGTTATCGTTTTCGATGCACATTTTATCAGCACTACGATAAAATAAAATATTTGCCTTATTATTATATATGATCAACCTTAAGAAATATTTATTATTATGAATTATTTAAAAGAAAAACTCGAAAAAATATAAAAAAAAGGAAAAATATTAAAATTAAGGCTTCTGTTCACTCAACATTCTGATGTCACTATCCAACATAATGATGAGTGAATAGGAGTTTTAAAAATCAAAAATATCGAAAATATCGAGTGAGGAGAACATAGTCTCCTCCATTTATAGAATGATGATAAGAAAAAAATAATAAATTTAAATTATAAAATTTTCAAATATATTAAGAAGAAAAATTGCTCAATATGCTATAATATAATAGACCTATAATATAATAATATAATAAGATAATATAATAATATATGCTATAATATAACAGATAAACAATTTACAATATCAATATATTTGTTAATATTAATTTTTTTAAATACTTTTATTTCTAAGATTTTTGGAACATTGATACAAATGTTAAATAACATAAGTGGAACGATTTAAAAGTGAAATTGTAAAAATTTAAATATTAATTATAAAAACTGCAGTCTACTAAATTATTTTATTATACAAGGCACTTTTCAATCAATCAATTATTTAAATAAATTTTATGAAATTCTAAAAAAGTTAAAAATTTCTATCCGCTTCTTGTCTGCAGAAATATCAGTGAAATTTTAATAACTATTAATGTCTCATATATATATATATATATATTTAAAAATTTCCAATTTTTTATTAATTTTTAATTATTTAAAAATTGTAATTAGATTCAAAGATACATATATATAACCAGATACATATGTGTGTGTGTGTGTGTGTGTGTGTGTGTGTGTGTGTGTGTGTGTGTGTGTGTGTGTGTGTGTGTGTGTGTGTGTGTGTGTGT
>NW_012130122.1:1239523-1246516 GCF_000143395.1 Atta cephalotes | reverse complement strand
GTGTGTGTGTGTGTGTGTGTGTGTGTGTGTGTGTGTGTGTGTGTGTGTGTGTGTGTGTGTGTGTGTGTGTGTGCGTGTGTGTGTGTGTGTATGTGTGTATAACTAAATACCGAATGCGGAATAGAAAGGAAATCACTTTAACATACCTTACTTTTTTTAAAAATATTTTATTAAATAGTTGATTTTTCTTTACGTAAATAAAAAATTTGAAATTTATGAAGTGAGAAAATAAAAAAATTTTAATTTTATCGGTAAGTATTATATTCATAAAAGTTATTATTCTATATTATGATGTATATTAAAAAAACAAATTTTTATGCTATATATAATTTAATTATTTTTATTATATTTTTCCTTTCTTCGTGATAATGACACAATCACGTGCTTTCTCTTACGTCTCACGTGTCTTTTTGATCGAAATTTTTGGCACCTCGATATAATCTAACGTCAAAAAAATTCAACGTTATTCGACTCTTCACTCGCGTAGTCTCGTGCAGTCCGCTGTTACCATGCGAGCCAGTACATTCTTGGCTGAAAGGCGTTCCACGGTGGCCATTGCCGATTGGTCGAACGTGACGAGCCCCTGCTTGACCGAAATGACCTTCACATTCTGGTCGATCCCATTGGCGCCGTTTAGAAGTCTTACATAAATTAATTTGCACGCAGCAGTTTTATTTAATCGCGCCACTTAAGTACTAATCAAGAGCGATTGTTTTTATAATCATGTGTAATCATGTATACATTTTTATTTTTGAATTTAATACGTAGTACAAATGAAAATAAATAAATACGGAGAATAACTCTGGTTATAACAAGCTGACGAAAGCTGATGATAAAATCGTCGCTGGTATTTATAATCAGTTCTTATTTCAAGACTGTCTTAAATAATATTTTAACATGCTGTTAGAGAGGCTCGGTGATTGGTTTATGATATTTTAAGCTTTATTAGTATTTTAGTACTTACAACGGTTTTAAATATAAGAATTCAGCTTTCTTATAGATACGCACAATCGTTGCAACGACAAAAGATGCAAGTTGGAATTCGTTTCTTTGGTTTATTGTTATTCACATAAACGCTACACAATAAAGTTGCATAATATTCAAGGTTGTTGCTTATGAAGCTAAAAATATAAGCAAGACTTAATTTATTTCACGCGGCGAATTTGATATATTTATAAAATTTCTATATAAAATGTTAAATAATAATAAAAATATAAAAAATGAAAAATTATATAAGTATAGTTACATAAATATACATCTAATAAAAAATTAAAAAGCAATAAAAAGAGAGAATTTACTGTAATAACTATTTGCAAAGAAAAATCTGCAATAAATTTATATATATATTGTAAGTTAAAACTTAAAATTATTTTTCTGCCAATATGATAGCAACGACAATCGAATATATTACGTTATTGGAAAATTCCTATTTGCAATATTTTTATTTCATTTTATCAGCAGTTAAACATAATGAATGATTCATTAAGAAACGTGTAACATTGTACATACATACATACAGTATTAATGTTTAAAATATAAGTAATAATTAATAATTTACTAGAAAATTCTACTTTATGTGTTCTATGTTTTAAATATATACAGTGATCATAAAATTATAATATATATTAAAAGCTAAATCGTTGTCGGAGATGAAAAAGAAATATCATGTTCTCTAATAATCGATCATCTTGTCATCATATATGATTTGCATTCTTGTCTATGAAAGTATCACTATCAATCATGCTCTAAATATTATTACATAAAATATATTTCCATTCTCTCTATGTATATTGAATTTAGCTTGGCCACGCCAATGTAGCTCGTTGGTAACAGGACGCTGCTCGATTATCAGCGGCATATAACGCAGTAATACATTACGAAGTATATCATGGAAGGCAATGGCAGGGATGTTACGAATGATTATATATTTTGCGAAGGAGTTTTTGTTACGGTGTAAAGCAAAAATAACATTCTGCATGTGGCCGCAGTCGAAGTGCCACGTGACTGCTAAAGACCACGTGATGACGTGAACCGATGCACGTTGCTCAGAAAATTTCATCATGCGTACGCCACGCATCGCGTAAAAACCATTGGAAGCGCTTTCTCATAAAATGAATCACGTCCAAGATATTTTTGCGTATGTAACTAATTCATGGCTCTCCTGATAATCTCTATATGTCAAGTTTGGGCACGATTATATCTGTTTCTCTCTACTTCGAATGCTTTCTAATAATAACGCGGTTTTGCTCTTTAGATTAAACACAGTACAATGAATGCTTTCCATTTGGAGACACAAGTCGACAGGTATTGTTAAATCTTTATTACTCATGGAGTTTTTGCCAAAAAATATAGAACGACATAATTTGCCACTAATTTCGACTAATGTAGATTAATTTTGGTTTAACTTATTTTTAATCTTTCTTCAGTTAGAAATGAGAAAAAGATAAAGAGTAAATTAAAGTGAGTAAATTAAAGTTAATCTATATTAGTAAAAGTGGGGGACATAAAAATATAAAACACCTATATTTACGCCCTATAATACCATAAGTCCATAGGGCGTGAATCATGAATTTATTTGTCACTACTATGGTCCGTATTCAGAACGCATTTACAACAATGTTAGAGCGTCAATATGCTATAATTTACATTACGCATACTATATATAGAATTTTAGAGATAAAAGCGCTCTGAATATGGGCCTATATGTTTACATATGTTTACACGACCCGATTTATACCAAAGTTATATATACATCAGATATTATAATTATTAACGTTAGATGCCATGTAAACGCTATTTTACGATAAAATTATTACATTGATGCAATAATTTAATAATCGTATATCAGTACGTATAATATAAGTTCGGGATAAATTGAGTCATATAAACGTATAATAGCTTATATTACAAGTAAACTTATAAGTAATAAATAAGATCATGATGATGTCTTTATGATATCATTAAAACTTCTGCGTTCTGCCTGACTGGCGAAGTTTTTGCATTTGAATTTTCTGAAGTTTCCACCTATGTGTCTTATTCTTTTTTTTTCTTTAAGGGGTGGACTTTGATCGAACTCGTTCAACTTCAACAGATCCGTCACGGTGTTTTTGCCGAACGGTATCTGTCCCTCGTGTCCTTCTTTATGCGACGCTATAAAAATTCATAATGACAGTAATATAGTCTGTGACGCAACAATGACGGGTTATTAACAGAAAACAGAAGCGGAGCGCAACGACCAATGGGAACCTCGCTTCCGCGGAGGCTCGACTAACTCGACTTCGTCATGTGTGTGGTCGTGAGAGATGCCTGACCAGCTACCTTCAAGAAGAACTAATGAGAAAGGAAAGTTGTACGCTGGTCGTTCGTTGACAAGATTTAAATTAGCTACTTATCTCACTTCATTCAAATATTACGTTATATCGCAAATAACAAAATTATATTTCTTCTATAATAAATTCGTTCATATCAGATTTGGCAAAGACAAGTTTAGTCCGATCATACAATATACATTATATATTTTTTTTCGTTAATAATACAATAAAATATATATATTCCTAATATATTGCTATCCCTTTTTTTTCATTAAAAAATCTAATTTGAAATATTTCTACATATTTATTTCAAATTTTAAATAAATATTAAGTGTCTGCATTATGTTAATTTGTGTCTGTAATAAACGTTAATATAATAAACACGTATCTAATATTAATTAGTTATTTAGATATAAAATTAGTTCGTTAGTAAAGTAATATATATTTTTTATATTAAGAATTAAAATTCTTTATAATCTCTGTTCTTTATAATATCTGTGTAAATAATGATATTTGAAAGACAACATGAAAGATGTGAAGTAAAATGAATTATACTTGCGAATATTACACTGCATATTATATAAGTAAACAAACAATGGTAATCATTTTTATAGTTTATCAACTTGACTTACAATGTATGAAAACTAATGTGTAATTGATATTAAATTTTTTAAACAAAGATCACATCACGAAATAATATTCAGAATAAACTCATTCAAGTACTGATTAAGAGCAATTTGAAACAGAGGTTGCAAAGAGAAGACCGAGTCTCTTTTATATCAAAGATATTTTTAGAGTAAAGAGTAAAAATCTTACGCAGCTTTAAAAGATTTTTCTTTTTCTAAATATATTCGCATGGATGATCACAATCTTTAAAGGCCTTAGTGTCTTAACAAAGATTGATGTTGAAAGTAGTTTATAAACATTTGTTTAAATTAAAACTTTAATCTATAAAAAGAAATAACTTGGAATGTAGCCAGCAGCTTAAAACAGAATGGTTACTCAAAACTTACAACTAAATTGTATATAGACACTCAGCATTGAAATCAGTATTAAAATAGATGTATTTCACCTTTTAAACTTTAATTTATTTATACAAAAAATTTTAAGTAGAACACAATATGACGGATTTCGAATCATGTTTTAAAAAATCTCAAGTTATTAATAACACATTACTTTATCTTACATGCGTTTAGAAAAAAAGGAAGGTACAAATACTTTTTTATATTTTTTTATAACGATAATGCTAGAAAAATGTCGATTAAGTTCACATTGCACTCTGCAAATTTCCCTTCCGCCTTCTCTATGCCTTCAACATTGAAGCGTTGCACGGATAAATGCAGACAAAAGACCTTTCTCCTACGTACCGAAAGTTTCGAAGGATTTGCATCAACTCATTTAGCGCCTTTCATTCAAGCCTCGCCCACGTTTTATTTTTCTTTATAGATTATATTTGTCATATATTTCTCGACAGAAATATAAAACGAGACAGCATATTACCTCATACGAGTAAATGATATCATTAATAATATTTTTCAATATCATATTTATATGCGTCCCTGAGATTAATTTAAATAATCATCAATTTTTCAAGCTAACAACTTAATTAGATGTTTATGTAACAAAGGTAATTATCGCGTAAGAATAATAATCGTTATTGTATTTTTTATACAGCATAAATATAGTATTGTACAGAATAATTTTAATATCTGAACTAAAATAATCTCTTTTCAAGTCAAGATAGAAAAAAATTCTTTCTTTCAAATTTTTTGAATTCTTGAGAACATTAATCTTCAATAATTTAAGAAAAAACCCTTTCAATTATTCTCATATTAATACGTTATATACAGAAAATAATGAAAAGAATCAATTTACATAAAAAAAATTTTTTAATGTGTTGCATTTTATAAATGCATCTCAGTGCATTGTAAAAAAAATAAAAAATATGATCAGAAAAATAGAAATTATATTGAACAAAGAAAGCTTTTCTTGTACCACTTTTTTCTATCTATATGATTTAAAAAAGAGAGCTGTAATCCAATTACTAAAATCACCTTTTGTGTATAAAAGTAAAGTATAAAACAATCTATTAAAGTAAAAGCCATTTGTGTGTAAAACTAAGAAGATTACGAACGTTATCTGTTCACAATATTGTGGTGCAATCAGTAAATGTCTTACCTTTTAAACATTCCTTCTATTCGTATTCGCGAAAGTTATACAGGACCGGTTTCAACATTATTGATTAACTCTGCGTTTAACTTGACTGCTTCTCTCCGGCCGGTATCACAGGCTCAAAAGAATTTCGCTGAGCGTGGTTGTTAACCGACATTGATAAAACCGGTCCTAAATGGTTCAATCTAGTGATTCAAGTCTATAGTGATTTTCATGATACTGAAAAAATATCAAACTTGATGCATGAAGTTGATCGCTCGTCTGCGAAATAAACGAAATTATTTAAAGGCTCGCTACTTATCACATCCAAAATATGAGCGAAATGAACAAGAGCACTGGCACAGAAGTTCCATAAATTGTAATTTTATAATTATAAAATTTTGTATGGAATCTAATTTGCTGCATTAAATATCTTGTAATTATAACGCCAATATAGATTGATACTCGTTAATATTATAAGTACATATTCTCTTAAAGAACATGCAAAGATATAATTTTATCGTTACATTTTTGACTCTGCAGTTGAAATTCTGTGATTAAACTCACACACAGAATCGAACAAAGTTACAGCAATGTAAAAATTCTGTATCAGGATAAGTTGAATGGCAACTGCGTGGATCTTTATGTGAAGAATACTCGATTGGTCCGCAATAACTAAAGAATTGGAAAAGCCAATAAACTCGGACAAGAGATCAAAGTTCAAATATATGTACAAAGATATAGCAATAGTATCATACTTGACCCTGTCGCGTGGCTAGATGATTGAGGTATTACACGATAAAATATATAGCACGCGCATCAACGATGATATCGACTCTAGTTGAGAATTGATCGAGCGATTTGCTGCTTGCATAAGCGCGACCTTGAATCCGAAAGAATAATACATTAATGATAGACAGGAATAATATATATGAAATTTTATGTAAGAGTGAATCAATATCTCCCCCGTCCAAACTAATCTCTTTACCGTAGCGGATAGAAGAATGGTGATTTTCGAAAAAAAATATATAAGTAGCGTAATCGCGTGTTCGGCCTTTACAGTCACACGCCACTGTATCGCGGAAATCGCGAACTAGTCGCTCACCGAAACACGAAATAGCTCCGCTGTCCTTTGCTGCTCACGGGTAACGTGCACATGATGTTTTATATTTAATTACGTAAGCATCATTAAAAATAAATGTAGATTTATATTTAGGAGAACTTTTTTTTAAATTTATCAGTTGTATGTTTTGATAAAACAAATACGTATCACTCTAATCCTGAGAATAATCTCATTTAAAGAAAGAGAAATACAAATTCTGAATTATAGTCCGGCACAAAGTTGACCTCTCAATAAGTATAAATTAAAATTGTCAAAAAAAATTAATTACCTTTTCTTATATACGTTTCCAATAATAGATATCAGTTTTTTTATTGAATTTAATCCTTCACGTTTTCAGTTTTATGTAATATTTAAAAGTTATTAATATTATGTATATGTATATATATATATATATATATATATATATAC
>NW_012130122.1:1233937-1238716 GCF_000143395.1 Atta cephalotes | reverse complement strand
TATATATATATATATATATATATATATATATACATACACATATATATTGAAAATTATTGTTAAAATAGTTTTTGAATTAAACTTTATAATTTTAATTAATAATTAATAAGATATTTATTTAGTATAAAAGAAACAATTTTTTTTTTAATCTTCATTGCATTTCCCTTTATACTTTACCTTACATTTTATAATCTACTAATAAATTTTTTTTTCATAAAAAGATAAAAATATAAATTTTTAATAGGTAGAATTTTTTTCTTAAGACTTGAACTTTAAAATATAATATGTATTATTTCGATATTATTTATTCCTAAACATGCAAAGTTTGAATTTTCAAAGCAAATATTGTATGTACCTCGAGAACATAAAGAATTAATACGTATTTCTATTTGTATAACTTTAAATATAAACTCGCTAAAATATCAGATATTTTGAAATAATTTTAATTTATAATTTTGATGTAGTCTAAATTAATATTTTAAGAAAATAAATCATATATAAATCATATATAAAATTAAATTAAGTTTCTTAACCACAAGCTTAAATTTATTTCTGAACACTTATTGAAAATTAAAATCGATTCAAATAAATAATGTTTCCTTACATATACGTATTTCTTGTATTTCTTAAATTAAATAATTATATTTAGTTATTTATAAATTAACTTATTTATAAATTAACTTAACAAGCTTAAACAAGTTTAGTAGAATTAAAATCGAGAGTGCTAGCCATTTTTAAAAATTCATTATTATAGGCAATTATTTGCTCTAAGTGTCCTTTTATGTACTTCTGAATGAGTAAGCATAACAAATTTGACTCATCAGCGCAAAAATTATCGATATATCGCGCAATGCTAACCAACTACGCACGCTTGTACGGGTTACACCATACGTAACGCTATTTGCGAAGTCTTATCCGAAGGTCATCACCATATTATTCGCTCTGTATTCGCTATTCCGTTTCGCTCGCGTCACGTGTCGTCACGTGGGGGCTCGTCTGGAGGCTCGACCAATCGCGTCATAGAAAGGCGAAACGGCGCCAGTATAGACGACCTCGTCGTTATTATACTTATTATTATCGTTTCTTTGAAGCTATAATGATCGGTTAGAGTTAGGTTGAGAACTTCTCAGAAAAGCGAAGTCTCGTGTGCTTAACTCCCGATACTTCTTGCAGAATTTTGGCTTCGTGATAAAATGAACACGCCTCCGACAGGGATGGGGGATTAATGTGACGTCATTGTCGTCGCTCGTGTTATATTACATGAGAATACGTTTCTTCTTCGTACGATTGCCTCAGCTTTCGCAGAATCCGCAAGATATCTCATGATCTTATAATCCCATCAGATCATATTGCACATGAAAATTTGCATTTGATGAACATGATATACGGAATTCTTTAGAATTTTATCAAGAATCTTCCATGTACCAAAAAAATTATGATATTGCTTTTTGGTTTCATTTATTTTTAAGTAAAAAGATTAAAATGTATAATATATATGTAAATGAAATGAAAATAAGTATTGTAATAAGCGGTGCGAAATAAATTTGCATTTTTTATCTAGATAAGAAAAACTTCGAATATATTTTAAAAACTTGCGAACACGCGTTCGAGGATATTTTAGAAAGGAGGGCAAGCATAGAAAACTAAGACATCTAATTTTATGTATTGTAAAAGTAATAAAAAATAAAATTAGTAATTTATGTCATGTTATTTAACCATGTACTGTTATGCTCCTTTCTATTTTTCTTCTTCTTTTCAAAATTCTAGAATTTTAATTAACATTTAATAATTCTTATTTTAAAAGTGACACAATTCAAAAAATTAAATTTCATAGAAACAGAAAAGAACTACGTTTCAACTACGTTTGATAGAAAATTATTGATCAAGTAATATTATATAGTAATATTATAGTATAGCAAAAAGAGTGTATTCTTCGTGTGATCAAATATTATTTGTCATTTTTTTCAAAACTAAAAACATCGCCCTTTTGAGTCGTGAAATTTTGATAACTTTTTTTGTAAAATCACCTTTTTGAGTTGTCATTTTAACGATTTTTTATAAAACTAATTCAGTTTTGATTATTGATAGAGTAATATTTATTTAACTCATTTATGATAATACAACAAATATTCTTTTTTTGTTGTGTTACTTTTGAAGTACGGATGCGATACTATTAATTATATCGGTGTAGAACTTTTCTATGATGAATCCATCAATTCGCGCAACTGTAAATCTACGCATCTAAGAATCTGTACAATTGCGAATCGAAGAATCTCGATTCTATATTCGGAATTAGACTGGAAAGAAAGGTCGGACTGTTACTTCTAGCTCGTTGACCTCGTCGCTTTCTATCAAGAGACATCAACGCATAGTCACTATGTCGCCCGAATCATAAATTTTCATTACCGAACAAAATCGTCAATACATTGTGTCGTTAAAGATGTCTAGTTATGATATACACATATTAATAAATGTTTAATATTTTATCTTGTAATTATCAGTAATTCTACAAATTTACTATCGCACATAACGTATGTCATTAATTTAATTAATGCTACTATTCGCATGCGTGCATTTTTATAATTTGTAGCAATTTCGCGCAAATTAGAGCTTTTTTAATATTGTAATTTAAGAATGGCTGATATCTTTTGAATGCTGAATTAATTTTTTTATCTTTTAAGATACATTTCTATTGCTAAAAAGCTTGCACGGAAAATATATGGAATATACCAGTCACTATCTGGATATTTGTTTCATATATGTACCTTATTGTTAATTGTTGCTTATTACAGTGAACGTAATTCAGAGAAGTTATTTTTCTTTTTTATCTTTCCCTCAAGGCTTTTAATATTCTAATTATCGATTGGTTTTTTCCCAATGTATAAAAAGATTACATATTTCGAAGAAAAAAATAAAGAGAAACGAGCAATAATAATTCCTACCTTTATCTGCGATGAAGATTTTAATAATTAAGGTTGTACCACACTTCAAAATGCAATTATCATTCAAGAACTTCTGGAATGAATAGAATTTTACATTTGACGAATCGGGAAATATGATGCTTTTACATCAGATAAAATAGAATGATTGAGCAGAATTTAAGCAACGTCATCGCAATTGCTTAAATCATGATATCGCATGTTATCAACCTAAATACTTTCAAGTCGCTGCGGATAACACAACAATGATGTTTTTCTGCTTTTTATGTGATTTTCGTTACTTACCGATTATTTATTCTGAAATAAAAAACCAAGGAATTGATTAAAGTATTGTATTAATGTAAAAGACAAACTTACTGATCTCAATTTTTTTGTAACTTTTTAATCGCATATTTGTAATAATTTTATATAGTCGACTTTTGATAGCTTACTATTTATCTTTTCCAGTGCCTACGCAAGAAGGCATTAAAAAAAATATTTCTTATGTAATAATTGTGTGTGGCAACAACGTTTTCAGAGTACGTTTGTCTTGAACATTGAAATTAAGTTCTCACGACGACGCATGGCGATGCTTTGTATTTCGATACGAGATATTATCTTTGCGACGAATTTTATATATTTTCTAATATTTTATATATATATATAAAATTTCATTTCTAAGTATTTTGTAAACGGTAAGCATCATATGTCTCACAAGAGCGTTAAGTGTCATAGTTATGAGAAAACAAAATCATAACGTTTAAAAAAAAAGTTCTACAAAATTCGAGATAAAAATATAGAAAAAGTTAGTTAAAGCATGATGTAAATCATTACTTTCATTATAATTTAAACTTATCTTAATAAAATAAACATTTAGGATTTATAGGTCATTTGAAACTTAAAGCTACGTTTATAATTAGATATATATAGATAATTATCAAAATCAAAATTTAACATTAAATATTAATTTAATTAAACAAAAAAAATTTTTAATAAAATAATAAATTATGTATAAGAAAAGAACAATTATTATTTAACAATAATATTTAAATATATATATATCAGGAAAAGAAAATAATTTTTTATAGAAGAAGAAATACAATAACTTTATAATTTGCAAGCTTCAAAAATCATTCACATATTTTATATACAAGTACATGTTTATTAATCATTATTATGTTATAATAAAATAATCCTAGCCTAAGATATTAAATAACTTTGATTATCACTTTCGAAGATTCCCGAAAAAGAAAATAAACTCGAGACTCATTAGGATGCATTACAACGAGTGACAGCTTTTTTTCTCACTCTGATTAATTAATAATAATTGCAAAAAAATTAGAAGCTGCAATGAAATTAGTTACTAGCATACGCAAGAATTACTTTCCCATTCGTTGGATAGACCACTCTTGCTGACACAATGGGCAACGATTGTTTTGTTTGACCCAAAGCGACATGCAGCAGTAATGAAACGAGTGATTGCACTCGCCCCAAACGACCACGCAGTCTTGCCGGCCATAAACTTCCTTCTTACTTTCTGCCTGGCACCGTAGACAAGCATCTGAAAATTTAAAAATAAACTTTAGATAATTATCAGTATTTACGTAAAATGTTCTCCACAGTGCGGTAAGTTTGTATGTCATAATTTCTTAGAAAATTTGAAGTAATTTTTTTTCTTGATAAAAATATCAGATAGAAGAAAGAGAAAGAAAGAGAGAGAGAGAGAGAGAGAGAGAGAGAGAGAGAGAGCGCAGATCATCTTTTACTAATACTTAAATTACTTCGTTATTTAATGTTCTTTGTGATTAACAACGAAAAATAAATTGAAACGTATACGAAATACTAAATAATGCTAATGCTA
>NW_012130122.1:1228563-1231300 GCF_000143395.1 Atta cephalotes | reverse complement strand
AAGTAAAGAAGTAAGAAAGTAAATTAATTAATATATAATAATATAGAGAAAGAAAGTTTAAATTTAAGTAAGTTAAGTAAGTATATATATTATTATACTACACACACACACACACACACACACACACACACACACACACACACACACACACACACACACAATATATTTATTATTATTTATTTATTTATTCGAACTTCTTATTTTTTAAAAAAATTCTATAAAATGGAAGATCTTTAAGATTTTAAGAAAACATCATTTACACATTCATTTTCAATATTCTTTTCGAATTCCTTTCTTTTCATTTTTTAAACACTTAGCATAATAAAGGAATAAAACTGTATATAGGAATAGTAATTTTTGCGCTGAACGAATAATTATGTACTTTGTGATTTATCGCTACATATTACGTCTTATACGTGAGGTTTTCGCATGGTGTCACGTTTATCCCTTATCAAAATTGTTTCCGTGAGACATAAACGTGCTCGTTCAGCAAAAACGCAACATAATCGCGCACAAACCAGACATTCCGTGATGAACGGAAGAATACTGGAGAACACAAGGGAGAAAAAGAGATACTCTTTTTTTACTCCTCGAAATCTCAAGAATTAAAAGACATCTATCACAATGATACTAAAGAGATAAACGTGTAAGGTAGTGATCTTCTTACTACGTAGCTAAACGTGATTCAATATTCATCAAATGTGGCTGCTTGCCAAAACAAATTATTCATATTGTAATAAAAACACATAAATTCAAAAATCAATATCGAATGTTAAGAAAACAAATCATGAATCATTTATTTCTGCTTGTACACGCTAAATATTCGACGATAAGTATACCTAATGTATAAACAAATAGACGCGATAAAACGCAGAATGTGTGAAAGGTGGATAATTTGTATACATAACATAGAGTACTGCGTGGTTCTGTATTTCCTATACAAATTAAATCGAAAAATAAATCTATTATATATAAACATTGAGTAATTTTATGATTGACAAAACAATCAAGAATTCCTACATATTAATTAACAAATAAATAAATATATCAAGCGCTTATAATAATAAAAATTGATTATTATAATGAATGACATTAAAATAATGTTATAATTAATAGTTTCTATAATTTATAGATTTATAGAAAAATAAGTTTTTTTTATTTCATACATTTATAAATTTTCTTACAAGTCTCTAAATCATACATCTATGCATGAATACAGCTTTAAATTTTGTGAATAGATAAGCTGGTATTCACGTCTGTTTTTATTTAAAGATTGTCTCTGAATAACGTCTCAAGATGTTAATATGATTCTATTATGACATTTTAAGGCTGTATTTAAGACAGATTCTTAAATATAAGAATTAATTGTGAATACCGGCCATAAAGCCATAAAGCTATGGATCTGTAAAAAAAGAAAAGATCCATAATCTTACTTCTTGAAAAAATCTTGCTAATGCTTATATGAAAATATGTTACATTTTTTCATATAAGCAATCATATTAGCAAGATTTTTCCAAGAAAGTAAGATTATGGACGCAAGTTTTTTAAAACGCTTAAAAATTATCATGATATAAAATTATCATGATATAAAATTGTACATAATACAAATAGTTAAATAATAATATAATATAAAAAATGTACCTATTCTATTCAACACAATATAATGCTATAGCCTCATTTAACATATAATATTATACAATATTTTATTGTATAAATTTATAATGAAAATTCTACGTAGTAAAACATAAAAAACTTACTGAACAAATAATTTATGAAAGATGAAAATTGGAGAAATATATATATATATATATCTCACGAAATTGAAAAATACTAGAATTTAATTTGTTATATAGTTAAGACAAAGAGAAAACAGTCAACAGAGGCAGTTGTTTGTATATTAATCTAATTTTCTCTTCTGATTGTTCCGATTATAAAATGGTCACTCTAACTGAGAGATCTCATAATATTTGCCGTTCAAAGCGATATCGAGTATCATCTGACTTTGTTCGTGCTGATACAATTTTTCAGCGTATCTGGTAAAATTCCACGTATTTAGCTAACGTCTAATATGTCTAACCACGTAATTGTCATGTACGATAATTATAGTATTGCTAACGATCCGATATATCGCAAATATATAGAGAAACGCCCATTGTGACAAAATACGATAGTTCTAGACAAAATAAAGTATACGGGAACATAGTGGAAGAAGAAACTTCCATCATGCACGGGGACATAAATGCCTAGCCATCTGAAATTCATCGGAGAAGACATAAAAAGTCATAAAAGGCATGATCAGACATTTGTGTCCTCATGCATATAACAAAACATATAATACACTGAATAAAATTGTGTGCATTGCAAATACTCGCTGAATTCATGATCGTTTTCTCTTATAGACTTCTCTTCTTATCCAGTTTTGATTGTATTTTTGTGAAATAATCTGGTTATCTCAAGACACGTGTGTATACACCTTTCAATATGTCGATATTTATTAAATAATATATGTATCGTGGAATTTCTCTAATTTCAATAATCTGTAATTCTTCATTTGCCTTTTCATATATATATATATATATGGAAAGACAAATGAATATACATATATATATATATATATATATATATATATATATATATATATATAGTAGAGATAGTAGTAGTAAATTAAATTAAGTTAAAGTTAAAGTTTAAAGTTAGTTACGTAGTACTATATATACTAACTACTTACTACCTTACC
>NW_012130122.1:1227295-1228543 GCF_000143395.1 Atta cephalotes | reverse complement strand
AGAGAGAGAGAGAGAGAGAGAGCGCAGATCATCTTTTACAATCTTAAATCTTCGTATTTAATGTCTTTGTGATTAACACGAAAAATAATTGAAACGTATCGAAATCTAAATAATGCTAATGCTATTCTAGTTTGACCGTTATAACCTTTCAGTAATATATAAATTAAAGATATTTTAAAGATTATTAAAGAATAATTAAAGAAGAAAGAAGATTAGAGAAAGAAATTAAAAACAAATAAAACTTTTGTACATTTTAAATTATAGGAAATTCCTATTTTATAATTTAATTCTATCTTTAAAAATAATTTTCTACGCGGATATACACACACATACATACAAAATGTAGAGAATAAGAGTTAATTTTTTTCTAATGTATTATAAGTAAATTAATTGCAAAATATATATAATAATAATAGAATTCCAAAGGAACAATCATTCAAATAATGAATCAAATAAGTATTTAAATTGGTTCTTGTATTTCAATTTATGTTTAAAAGAAAATACAATATCAGAGAATATCATAAAATATTACAAAAATGATAATTATAATAGTGCACACACAGATAGAAACATCCGAAAGTGGTTAAAAATTAATGAGAAATATAGATAATAATTTTTAGCATGATAAAATGTGTCTATTAAAATGAGGTCGCACCTGTGTGATATGCTGCGTCCTCGCATACGAAAACAATAATCGAGGAATGGTAATTTGTAACACTTATAAGAGTGAAACAGACGATCATGGAAAAATTACTTTAAAAAATTCTTCGATGAACACCATATGTACATCATAAAGATAAAAAAATTTGTGCAAAGAGACATGTTGCTATTGAAAACTTAATTGCTAAACATAATAAACGTACTTTGTTCGCCATTTAAACTGTGCTGATAACATTATAGCTCTTTAAGTGTATCATCATCATTTACGTTACTCTCAAATTTTATTATATTTTCACATCTGATATACAAAAAATAAAGTTTTTACTTTAAAAATTTTTATTTTACCCTTTTGCAAGCAACTTGATATTGAGGTAAATATAATTTTTTAAGCAGATAATATATAATTATTCAATCATAAAGAAGTAAAGAAGTAAAGAAAATTTAATTATACTATACTAAAATATCGAGAATAAAACGGAAATTTTTTATGGAAAAATGTATGTATTATACGTTTATACACACACACACACACACACACACACACACACACACACACACACACACACACACACCAATATATTATTATTA
>NW_012130122.1:1203578-1226612 GCF_000143395.1 Atta cephalotes | reverse complement strand
TAAAAATTTTCTTGAATTTGTGTAACATTATTTTTTGTATTTAAACATTATTTTTTAAATCAAATAAAATTTATTTGATTTTTAAAGAAATGACATTCACAAATCAAAGAAATTTTTTTTTTAATCGCGTAGCAAGGAAACATTTCTTTAAATCGAAGAAATCTATCTCTGGGTGCAAGAAAAAAAAGTTGTTTAACTTGACTAATTTAGCTCGTAGTGATTTTTTAAATTCAAGTATTTATGTATCGATCCTTCGCAATTCGCCGGCTTGCATAAAATAGCCATAGCAGTGTTGCTGCGCGCGCTTAACGCCGAGCCACTACTGCATTTCCAGATTCAGGTTAAATATACAAGAATGGTATCAACAAAATCTTATAATTTAAAATATGTTATTTATTTGAATTAACAAATATTGCTTGACAGCTCGTAACCGCCGTATTTGGTTGAATTAACTAATATTTTTAAAAATCAATAATTATTTTCTTAATCTAATATTATTGTTTTAAAATTATTACATGTCTCTAAAGTGTTCAGTTCTAACAATATCATTTGTCAAAAAGTAAATACCATTCGTTCTTACATCGGAACAAATATTATTTTTTCTAATCCTTTCCTATTTGTTTACAATAAATATCTGCAGAATAACAGAAAATTTTTTTCTATGTATAGAGTTTCTCAAAAAATGAGAGAGAGAAAATCATGACCTACCCTTAACTTCGCATAGATTTGTTTTCTTGCGTGAGTTTGTCAACAGTATATTTGTTTATATCAATACAATTCAATCAAGATCTCGATTGACAAGAAAGAAATTTCCGTCGTTATCTTGGCGTCTGCTGGCGCTTCGTCGATTAACTCACGATGATCGCTGTAGAGAGGATGCGAGAAAGAAAGAGAGAGACAAAGAGATGTGATGAATGCCCTTTTCTCGTTGACCCCCTCCGGGGGATCGGAGCAATATGCTGGACGCGCCCCCAAATCTAAGCAAGCCATTGGGCCAATTAATCGCGGCAACCGAAGACGTCGGCGAGGACGATTGACATGATAAGCACGCACATATGTAATTGTTTGACTCAGGGCCGCACATACATTGAAGGTGTGAATCATCAGGGGTGGTTGGATTTTCAGATTAAAATTTTTAATATCAAATATAATGAATTATATATTATATATTAATTATATATTATTTATTATATTATTATTTATTATATTATTTTTAATTAAAAAATATAAAGTTATTCGCTTAGAAAATTTCACACACACACACACACACACACACGCGCGCGCGCGCGCGCGCGCACAGACAGTCATTATTTTTAATTACATTGACTATAATAATTATTGATGCTCGATGCTATCAATATTTTTTTTAATGCTTGAGAATAAAATTTTAAGAGACACAAATAGCTAAATAGTAAAATAAAATGTAAAATGCATTATTCAACACAGTTTACTCATGAAGATACATTTTTATTTAATTATATTAAGTATAATATTTTATATAATACTGTATGACGCACACGATAAAACATAAAATCCGATGAACAAGGTCTTAATTTAACTTTTTGCATGAAGGAGAATCTTATTTGCAAAGATGTACTTTACGAACATCTGATATGTTGAGAACTTGTTTCAGTATTTACATACAATTCTGATACACAGTAAGCAATTTGACATAATTTCTTTCATACTGTTGAGAGTTAATTTAATTTGTGAATTAAATTCGTAATTTTGAAGTTTTATATCACAGGATCCTGATAAGAAAATGTACTACATTAAAGATATATTAAAAAACTAATGTTACGTTCCTGAGATTTCACACAATGATTACTTGAATGATTATAGTGTAGTTAACAGTTATATATCCAGTATATTCTTCATACTATTGCGTCGGATAATTCAGGGATCTCTTGGAATTTTCCAAGCTTATCGGCATTATTAAATCTTACATTGTTGTGAGCGTAAGTAGTCTGTTGCGTCATGATAAATTTACTTCAATCGTATTACTCTGACGTAATGCCTATCAATATATTTTGATTAAATCAGGTTGCATACGCGAAGCGTATTTCATTTCATCAACGATCACTTTGGCCCTTTGACTCTACTTGTGCACGACACTTTCTAAATTATATAAACATATGCAATAAATCATGTGACGTATTAATATGATCTCTTTTGTAGTTTTCATTTATCAATGTTTTTCACTTTGATAACATCTCATTGTGTCATTCCTAATATAGATAATTGATGTTACAGAAAAAGTTTAAATTACAACTGGAAAAGGGAACGAAAATCGTTTCGTGTGCACTCATATTTCATTAAAATGTATTCACGGACGTTACATCGGCATTAAGCAATTGTAGTCAATTCATCATGAAAACAATTGGAGATTTAATTTAAGTTCGATACAGTAGTCAAAATTAAAATTATTTATTATTTTTTCATCAAACATATCGGTATTTTCTTTATCATTTTCTGTGATTAAATAAAACCACTAAAAATATCATTTAATGCAAATAATTAATATGTATTATCAAACTATGTGTATATAATATCCTAGAATTATCAGAAACATTACAACAGATGTCTTTGACTCCATCAATTTGCGCTGATACTGATTATTCGATATTATTATCAAGTACTTATTAGTATTGATACTTGGAAATATTGATAAATGCAATGTCAATCTATTTTTACACATAATAGAAAAGATAAAACATTGACATTATTATAAAGCATCCTTTTAAATATAATTACGATTTAAATAATTTAATTATTAATTAATATTAATTTTAAAACGCCAACAACATACAAAATGTCTAATAAAATTTTGAGAAATTCTTAATGGTTTTAAGATTTATTAATTCTAGATAATCAATTAATTCTAGATAGATCAATACAAAACAATATAAGAAGTCACATGTATCTGCATTTATCATATTAAAAACAGCTCGCGTCGTTCGCGATATAACAAGGGCGTTATTGTACGATTCCGTTCATCAAACGCTCATTGTAAGCATAGCGTTGTTCTTTAATCCGCACATCATTATCAACGGGGATGACAGTTAAATGATCACATTGAATTAAACTGTGAATACCAGCGCGGAAATTTTAATGCGATCGCTGTCTGTATGGAATATGTTGTTTTGATTACTTGTACATAAATATCAGCCAATTATCAGCCTCCTTTTCCTATTACGAGAATAACAAGATTATCGCGTTATCATCGGGAAAATATTCTCAAGTATATCAGGAAATACGCTCGACCAAACGCGAATTTAATAGTAAAGTAACAATCGCGCTTTCACGGCAATGACGGCTATTTCGTCACGGATAATCGCATCAATTCCGTGTGGTCGCGAATAGAGTTGCAAGGTTGAAATAAATCGAGAGCCGCCTCCCTGGGATAACTTATCGAACGACGTGGATGAGCCGTATTCATTGCTGTTTCTGCATATACGTTACGGAAATACGTATTACGTAATAGCCGATTCTTATCGATGTACCGATCGTACGTACTAATGGCATATATTAATCATTCGAATGTTCAAGAAAAGCTCCTTGCTTCAATTAATTAATTGCCATCGAGCTAGAATGGCCTTTAAGTTGATGGGATCATGCTTGGTCTAACTATGGAACAATCAATCAACGAGAAGCACAAAAAATTTTATTTTTAGGTTTGCGATATAGCTTTATTGAAGCCTTCTCTACAAGAAAATGAGTGTTCATGAAAGTCGTTTCGTGCTCAAATCATTATTATGAAGAATAATCAATTCAATTTTATTTTCTTAAGAAGAAATTGCGTAGAACTTTAATAAAGGGAAAGGCCAAAAATGCTTATAAATAGTATGGTTAAGAATTATTATTTGATAATATTAGACAATATTATTTTATAATTTAACTAATCGCTGCTCTCAAATGATTCAGCATGATTTTCGATCGAAAAGAGGATCGAGAATTATCACACACAAATTTTTATGATGCTAATAACCGTGTCAGTTTGTTTTGCGTCACAGCTCTTCCTAGAGACAGAAATTATCATCTTTGTTTTCTGATTTGTCGCAATATCGACCAAGCGCGAACGAACAAATTGCCCTAATTTTCACGGACAGATCTCTTCCATCATTCGCGTTCAAGTGAAAAGTATGAAATCGTTGCGTAACAAAATAACGTAATGTTTCTGGAAAAATACCGATAAAACTCCCATTTTTTATTAAGTTATAACAAAAAAATATAATTTGAATTACAAAGATCTGTGATTGCGGCATCCTGATAAGCTGCTTTTTCACAAGATATATATCCAAGATATGAATTATCAAATTATTTCAAAATTTCGACAGTCTCTTATCATTATCTGATAAATTTTTGTTTTAATTCTTCGTTAATTTTTTAGAATTTTCATATAATTTTATTACTATTAAAAAAAATTTCTCAGATTTTTTATATGAATTAGAATATTTTTTAGAAGTGTTAAAGAAAATCTAGAGATTTTTTTTTTTTAGAGAATTCTTCGTATATGCATATGTAAATTTCGAAATATTCTAAATCTTCCAAGATTTTTCATTATATAATTTCTGGAAAAAAAAAAAAAACTTAACAAATTCTGAAAAATATAAAATATAAGAAGTTTTTTTCACCAGAGTAAACTTAATTGTTAACAACATTATAGATGACTATAAAAAATTTCCGTCTTCTTTAAAAGGACTTTACGATGCACAAGTATATTCTTTTATAACGTTTTTATAATAGAGAGAGTTTCTCGAAATCTGTATCAGGTACTTTTCCTTGGCCGTTAATAACGTCAGTCGACTCGTCAGTTAACCCTGATCAATCGTGATTCGGCCATGATATACAACGCTGAGGGGATCGCGTCAAGAGAAAAAGATGCGAGCGTACGCATAACGGTGGAACGGCGCGATGCCCGATCGCACGAGCGACGCGTGCGAGCGCAATGCGCGTGATGCACGTGCGAACATTTGTAAATTTACGGCCGGATCTTCACGCCAAGAAGTCGCGAACGGTACGGCATGGGTCAAGTTCATCGCCTTGATAACAACGTGACATCGACATAGCTCGAACTTTGCAGATAAAGATGAGAGAAAGAGAGACATACGCGAGTCAACGTCATGCTTTGAAATAAGTAAATATTGGATAACGTGAGAACTACACGCGATAGACGCGATGCAAATGCAAATTATTATCTGAGAATTACATGAAATTAGCACGCGGCTCTATTGCACTTCAAAGAATATCAAAAAGCAGGCTTCATATGGAAAAATTTCAATTTCCTGACTTCATATATACATTATTAAATATACATATTAAAATATTATATTCAATATCGAGATATCTATTATTAAAGAATTAAGAATTTTCTAAAATAGATGCAATTCCATTCGACAATTCGTTAGGCAAGAAATTGCCTCAAAAATATAACTGAAAAAAAAAATGCGTAACAAGTATGTGGCATCAGCCACATTTAACAATAAGTTTAATGCTATAAGTATTATTTCATTAAAAAAATATAAATATAAAATTGTTTTTCACAATTTGTGCATCGTGGACTCTAAGATTTTTACAATAGGAGAATGAATATTATTAAAATAAAATAATTATTTTTTTTTAACTGCGTCTTGCTTTATATATGTGACATGTGATAAATTAATTATAAAACTCGTATGACAATATTTATTATAGACAGGTTTGCACCAACGAATAATCGGAACAAAAAATAATTTACGATGCAATGAATTGATATTCAACTAACTCAGAATAGCGCAGACCGCGCATATTCAATAAAGTGTTTTGCATCTTTCAATAACTTTAGTCAACATATGCAGACGAGATACTAACACTTTGCAGCTTATGACGATAAACGCGTGTACTCACAAATGACGTACATTTGTGAAGAGATTTTTTTTTTTTCATTGTACATCTTGTTTATCTTGTTGTATAAGGTTCTGAACTACTGAGAATAGAAATTTATTATATATTCAGAAACGAAATGCTTTATTTTGCACTTGAGCTATTCTTACACTCACGTTTCAGTTAGATTATGTAAATTTCATTACATTCTGTATATTGAAATAGGTATATTTAATTTTACAATGATCACGACAAAATATGTAATATTTTGTATAACGGAAATTTTCCAGATTAACAAAAGTTGATTCACAATAGTTTCATCATAAAAATATGTAATTTCAACTGTTTGTCTATTTGTATATTTTAATCTGACACATAATTCTTTGTGCAATTTTTTATTTTATTACATCAATAACTTTTCGTAATTTTAGCGTTTTTGTCTTTTAGCTGTAATTCATATTAAACCAATTTATTCGAAACAAGTCCCGCTCTCAACATATAAATACGTGATGAGAATACAGCCTTCTTGAATTTTACATATGCAAATTTTGTTTTCGAATATAAATTAAATAATAATAGGATATTTTTTGTAAATTACTATAAACAGAAGAAGCATTTAAGAGTAATATTACTTTAAGTCAATCAATTTCTTCAGGTTTTTTAAGTGATACCGTATATATAATTGCATTAACTGAAGAGAATACTGACTCTTTGCCAACTTAAAATGATCTACGCATTTTCTGATTGTGTGCGCTTATTCCTGACCTTCGTCCTCGCAGGAACAATATAGGAAACTTACCGATAGAACTCGTTTGAAGTTGTTAGAAAAGATTACTAAACGCATTTTCGCATCAACTACTTTAAATAGATAAAGAGGAGAATATTCCATTGCGTTTAAAAGAACAAAGAATTATATAGGATAGAAAAGCTTTTAAGATATTTCTTGATAAAAGTCATCAAAATACATTTTTCCAAAAATTTAATATTATTATAATAAGGTGTAAAGACAATATATATAATTGTAGATGTATAAATTTTAATTGAAAATTTTAATTGAAAACATCTAAATTTGTATTCAATAATATCATAAACATTTAATATTGCAGTGTTATAATAGATGTCAATTTTTTTTAATCTGAATGTTAACGTGAAACGAAAAAGTATATCAAAATTGCATTGTTTTACAACCAATAAAATTTTATTCAAATCAAATGATTTCTACGTAAGAATTTATATAAAAAAAGTGAATAACTTTTGTATCTTATATGTATCTTATTTGTATCTTATATGTATGCTAACTTGTCGAAATAATTATTTGTCAAAGCATTACAAATTAGGATCATCAATGCGCAAATGGAGCTGACGTAAATGCGTTTAAAAGTGTGAAATGTATGAATATGAATATCTTATCAGGATACATTACCTTAGAAGTATGCTTTGCATAGTATTCTTTGTACGCAGTAATGACAACAAAGAGATAGACCGCGTTCGTTTCTCGCTAACATATACAAGAAAAGTTTTTACGATACAATTCTAAAATTTTCAATTCCATAGCGTAGCAATGACAGATCTTAGGAGGATTTAATTTTGTCCAGATCTGATTTTAAGAAAATGGTAAGATTTTCGTATAAAATATTTTAACAAATATTTTCGATATATCAAATTAATATGTGACATCTTATCTATAGCTAAATTTTCAAACGCTACTTTTTAAAATATGTAATTTTTTTTACATGTGCAGTTGCATTTTTGTATTAATATTTTTCATATGAATATTTTTTTTTGCGAAAACATCTAAGTTGTTTCTTGTGCTTCTATTGTAGAAATATAATTTTATTATAGATATTTAATCTTATGACTTAAGTGTCATAAAAAAAATATATCTAAAACTAAGCGTTGTCAATGATTCTCTTTATTATCTAGCAATAGACTAATTTATCGCTTATAAAATGTTTCAATGTGTTTCTGTTCTATGCGTGCAGCCATTATTACGAGTTGGAATCATCAAATCTGAACGTCATCCTTTCCTAAAATCAAAATCTGAACCAGAACTTTGTATACTAAATAAGTTCCATTGTAATATGCAATCCATCAATATATAATATTCACGTACATACAATAAAATTCTTCAAGTTTTTAATACTTTTTTCTTTTATATTTTTCAATCATAGTTATTATTTATAATGTTTCAATGTAATTAATAATTTTACAATTATTCTGATGCCCCGTTTTTTTTTAAATAACAGCTAATTTTCTTGCTACATTTTGTTTTAAATTTTTTTACACAAATTTTATGATATTAATATACAACATCGTAGAAAGTTCTGAAATAATGCATTTAATAGGATATAATTGTTTCATCTCACGTTCGACAAACTCATGGCATTTAAAATGTGATGTGTTGCAGTGTAATATACGAATCGCACATGAAATTAATTAAAGTGAGATGTATTCTTTGAATGGAATTGTTCCAAAAGTGGGGTGGGTGCAGTCAAGTTGAAGACCTTTGATCGACGCTCTCACAGTTGAAAGCCCTCGTCTTTATTAATATAAAACGTCACTAGAAAGAACGCACATCACTGTTCGCAGTGTTACATTAACGTGTTCGATACAAATCACAATAAAATAATATTTTAAATAATAGAATATGTAAATACATAGAATACTATGTGCATAATATAGCAAGAAAACTGTATTTTTCGACAAACTCAAGTTGGTTATTCTGCGTAAGAACTTCAATTTTCAATATTTAATTTTAATATTTGATATCTTGACAAGTTAGTGACAATCCAAATTGCAAATTCCTTAATTTACTGTATTATAGTTATAGTAATAATTAATAAAATAACCTTTTCGATATAAATAGCTTCTATTTATTTATTGATAAAACTGATATGTAAATTACGAAACTGCAAACAGTTACATTGTAACTAGTTTGCATAGACAATATACGATACGTGAATCGGTCAGCCCAATCTTTTTCAAGCATCACTTTTTTTCAAGTATCATCGATTAGAATTTATGCAAGCCATAAACTTGTCTCAAATTCTGCTATCTTGTGATATTCCTGATATCGCTATTTTTCGTATTGATTACAATTTCAATAATCTTCCTTCCACTTTGTGATTCTGCGAATGACATGGAAAGTAATCGATTGATCTTTTTGGTAGTAATGCATGCTATTTCCTGTTAAATAAAACAATCTTGGTTTAATTTTTCAGTCGTTAGTAAATTTTTCTTAGTTCTAAGAATTAAAGAAGAATAAAGAGTAAATTAATTAAAGTAAATTAATTAAAGTTAATCTACATTGGTAGAAACGGAAATAAGAGACTATTGGATAATGACTATTATATATTTTTAACAGACAGGAAATAACGTGCATTATTGCCGATAAAACATCAATCGATTACTTTCATGGTGATAAATCGCATCATTCATGGAATCACAAGGAAGGAAGATTATTGAAATTGCGATAAATATGAAAGATAACGATGCATCAAGGAATAGTATAAGAGCTTTATAAATATATCTGTACGTTTGTCGATAACTTATAAGTTCTCAAAAAATTGAAGCAAAAATCTTGGACTAAATGATTGAACAACAAATTAAAAAAAATCAAGTTATAAATGTTAGCAAATATCTTAATACAGTGACCGAGAACTATATTTATTTTTTACTTGAATAAAAAGTTACGATTGTGCACACTTGCTATGAATGACACTTGTAATTAGTCACTCATTTAATTATACTTCAGAAGCGTAAATATATCATAACCAAAATATATTTTCAATTTAATTTCAAAGAATTCACTTTATCAAAATTTTAATTTGACAACTAGAATCTTGAAAGAAAGAAAACTGTTTTAAAAAACTTATTTTTTTAATAAAAAATGTAACAAAAGTATCATTAAAAATAATATTTACACATATATTTCTGAATTACGCTATATATTTAATGTAGCGTATATAATATTATACGTAAATCATAGCGTAAATAAAAATCATACGTATAATTATTATATTAAAATCATATATAATCTATGTAGCAGTAAGTATTCTCTCTTTACATTCGTCAATAAAATTCACGCGAAAGTTTGTATTGCTATCAAAATTTGGTACATAAAAATTTCAGGAAAAAAAGAAAATACCTGAAATATTATATTAGTATGATAATTTATGGTGTAAAGTTCATATTTTACAAAGATATGTAGCATGTTTGATCTATAATTTTAATAAAAAAAATATTGATCTCTCTCTCTCTCTTTCTCACTCTTGATAATATGAGTATGATAATATGATAATATGTAAGAGAAAAAATATATGTATTTGAATATAATACATATAAAATTTATATATGTATATATATGTATATAAATTTATAACAATTTTATTTATATACTATATATATATATATATATATATATTTATACATTTATATTTATATTTATTATTTTAAGAAAAAAAGGATTAAGAAAAAAGAATCAAAATGATGCACGTGTAATTAAAATAGAAAAAAATCATATTATAAAAGCTCTTTTATTGCAACAAAATGTTTATCAATAAGATTTCAAAGTTGCTTTCTTATTAACAACTTTTTCACTTACAGTTAAGAATTGCTTAGCTTACTAACGACTAAACATTGAGAATAACAGTCTCCAACTGGATTGCTAAGAATTAAGCGACACATCATGCTGAAGGCATGTACCGCAATAGTTCAATGTCTGTGGCTATTCTAAGTACTCGCTAGGAAGTACTTAGATAGAAAAGGTGATTACAAGAGACTATAACTTCCAAGTTTTTTTTATCAGTATCTTTTGATAAATTAAATGACTAATAAATTTAAATATTAGCACGCGCAATAGATATATGACTGATAAGAGCTAGATATAGAAAGCTGATATGGATCTAACAAAAGCAGTATCAAATTAAAAATATGCTAGACGAACGTTAAAGGAATCGTCTATCCTTCGGCATTATTCGCTGAATGCGTACTGCTGTTGTATACGCGAGCGTGTAAAAGGATCTGCGGTCAGAGAGGTAAGAGGAAGAGACGATACCAGACTTCCACAGCAGGGATGTGAAGCGTACGTGCTGACAGGCGTGTACGGAGACAGGACTGGCTACTAACATATATGGTGGAACGAGGTCGAACGTCTCTCGAACCTTCCATGGACGGCCGAGACTGCGCCGTTTGAACCTACCTCGATGAGCAATGGATACAAATGTCGCTCGATCCATGTCTCATCGGTTCACCATGTGAACCGTTTTAATGATACAATCCTTCAGTTTTAGAACTTGTGAATAACTGACTTATGTACTATTTATACCTTTTATATCAGTCTATATTTTAGACTGAAGCACAATTACGATTAATTACACATGTTTAAAAAGTTTATCTTTTTCATTTATTATCGTTTAAAGAAAATAGAAAAATGAATTATTTAATTTGTTGGCTGATTATATTATCATTATTTTCTTGCCGTAAAGTCTTTATCTATTTAAAAAATTGTTTTCAACTAGAAGAACAAAAAATATTAAGAATATCTGTTCTTTTAATAATCTAGTATTAGAGATAAAATATACCAATAAAGAAATATCAAGGTTTGGAATTATGTGGAGGAATATATTTATTTTAAATTTATTTTAAAGTTGATCGCAAACGCTGGGAAATGTATATTAAACACAATGAATAGTGTGAATAGCGCAACTTTCAAACAGATCGATATCTATTAATATATAATATATTAAGTGTAAATGGGATAAATGTGAGAGATCGGTGCAACTTGTCCTACAAATTATTATGTGAGACTGCTAAATGACGTGGGCGCTGATGAAATGATATACGTTGCAAAAAGATCTTATTAATAGTTGACAAGTATGTACATTATTGTAATTAATGTTATAAATGTATATCATTATAAAATTATTAAACATAAACTAACACTCGGAAATCTTTTTATCTCATTTCTTTTCTGTTTTGTTAAATTTCAAATCTTTAGAAAAAAAAAGTTATTATAGTCTTGCATTGATAGATAAAATACTGTCTTTTGTAGCATTATAAGTAAATATGTAATTAATTAAATGTCACACAATCAATAATTTTTATATATAAAATTTTAAAAATTTTTATTAATTTTATTTTTTGTAAGAAATATTAGATCAAAATATCTTTAATTTTTAAACTTCTTTTTCATATATAAAAATGTTTAATATCGTGAAAAATATATATAGATACATATATCTTATTGATTGTGTGAAAAAATGTATGACTTATGAATGTATAAAACTTTGAACGTAATAACATGAAATATATTTTTCATGATGTAATCAATACAAACACAATCAATACAAATGTTCTTTTATAAAAGGATAAAGAATACTCATTAAAAAAAAATTTGTTTCATTTAATTATTATTGGAATCAAACATGCTGATAGTGACAAATCGGGGACCAAAACATAGAAAATTATCAGTGAATGATTTAAAATCAACGTTTCATAATATTCATTAAAAAAAAGTATTTTCAATCCCGACAGTAATAGAGATATAAAAATTTTATATAATATATATATATATCATGAAATTAATATTCTCCTAATACATATATTTGATATTTAATAATTAATTATAATAAAAATTTAGTCATTTCGAGATGCTAATAAGATTTTAAAAAACTCGAATCCTTTTCGCATTTTATAACAATATAAATAATTGGTAAAAATTAAAGCATTATGGTATCGGTTCGGAATCAGTATAGATGGAGAGATTATCTATCAAGTTTATTAAGTACAGAATCGAAAAGAGCCAATAAAGAAGTTACTAAAAATAAAAACATGGAAAATTATGCAAATTTAAGAAAACAAAAATAAAATCATTTAAAATAAAGAATATGAATCATGACGAGAATTCCTTTGAAAGTTGAGTACTGACAGCTTAAAACAAGTCAGTCTATGAGAATGCGTTAACATCTATTCATCTCTCTCAATGTGCTTTTATAATTTATAATGTATTGTTCTTCAGAAAAAATTGTCCATTGTTCACTACAGAAACGCAACAGAAGTTTGGACAAGCATATCTCGTGATTTAAAGAAAAAGAGACGCAAGAAAAGAAAGAAGACAGGAAGAAACTTTCGGGCGCTGATTTAATTTATCTAACCGGTTACATTTAGACGATCAAGTTCTGATGCAACACAGCGCGGCGCCAAAGCATTCGGAACGAAGAGCATGGGTAACACCGAGGCCTCGCAGAGATCTGATAAAATCGCGCGCGGCATGTTACAGCTCCGTCGCGTCGCTTTGAGTCGCTTCGCGTCGCCTCGCGTCGCACCGCTCCGCGCAGCGCCGCGGCGCGACGCCGCGTACCGCGCGAAAACGCATTCCCCCTACGGACGCGCAAAAGAGGCGTGGTTTATGTTCGCAGCGGTGTGTATAAGAGACAAACCTCCCGAACCGATTAGCAAAGTTCCCCAAAACACACGTAATACCAGACTTTTCCATGTCAACCGAGCCGTAGAAGCGTAACGACCGGACGATTGAGAAAATCGACACGAAACGTAAACGACAACAAAACGGCACATTTTGGAGACAACAACATACACACCGGTGGAGAGAGAAAGAGAGAGGGAGAAAGAAAAAAAAACAGAGAGGATAAATCGAGATTCTTGAACCCGTTCTCCAGCGATAAATCATCAGGAATTCTCGTTATTTAAACATACCGAGGAGAGCTGTACGTCATCGGCATAAGGCCACCAACAGGCGACGTGTAAAAAGAAGAATTTTGCGGTCGCGAGAGATAAGGAATCCGATTTTTTTTTTATTTTGTGAAAAGGAATTTCCTCACGTAGTGGGACCCCTTTCCCCGGTAGCTTTCCGAACGAATTCGTAGACGGGGAGCAACAGAAGCGAGCCGCGGCATTACTATATCCGCGACACGGAGCCGGCGTAGTGGTGCGGTGGAGGTGGTGGAATCACGGAGACAGGTAGCGAGTCCGCAAGAACGGTTCTCATTTAGGCTCCGATCGTTCCCTGCGTCACGTCTTGACGTCTCTCGAGGGTGTGTAACACCACGCCAACGTTTCGCACACCCGGCTTTCTTGCCCGACGACGCACCAACGCACACACGCATTCATCCAACCAAAACTACCCGATCGACCAACCACCCACGCACGCACGCGGAGTGTCGCGACTACGTAGACGCGATATACGGTAATCGAACGCGATCGATCGAAGGCGCGCGGAAAGAAAGCGCGTTTCAATCGGTCGCAGCTGCTGTCAGCCGCTGTCGACGACGACGACGTTCTGTCACCCTGCCCGCTGTCATAACAGAGCCACGTGTGATCGGCTGCGACGTGCGCGCGCAAGCAAACGAGTATATGGAGTAACGCACGCACGCACGCACGTATAATACACATACGCGCGCACCTGCGTACGTAGTCACCCACGCACGCGTCCGCCGCGCCGATCAAGGCGCACTGCACGCGCCGGTCGCGCATTGACGAGAGAGAGGAGCCGCGCCGCGACCTAGCCGACGGCCACTCGTATATCTCATCGGCGTCGCTCGTCAGGGGCAGACCCGAAGACGCAGACCCAACCGGAGCAGCTGGAAGTAATTCTATTTGACGAGATAAGCGGCCGATAACCCACGACCAACTTAAAGACTCGCGTCGATACCAAGCCAAGTCTCGACAGCGACGACGACAACATCGGCGGAGAGTCCCAACGACGACACCCAGCAGCTGATCGTTTAGAGACATACAGGCCGCGGATCCACCGGACACTTGCCCGCGAGAGACGCGAGAGAGTGTGAAAAGCCGCACAGTCGGCCCTCGTCAATTCTTCCCCCTTCCCCCCTACTGACGACAGTACCTACGCGACGACAGGATGCCCGGCTTCCAAAGGAGACAGATGATGCAGCCATGGCCCCTATGCCTGCCGCCCTTCGCGAAAACGAAGGTAAGACTCCACGCCGCCGGCCCGGGTAACCACCGGGTGGCGAAGATCGCGCACTCCCGGCGCCGCCTCTCCTGTTCTCATCTAGGTTTCTCTTCGTGGCAAGCCGCGTCCGGTTTCCACGGCAGGAGTCGCGAGCCGGCCGCCATCCTTCTCTCTGGCGCACCCGACGATCACCCTCGTTCACTCATTCACTCACTCGCTCATTCGCTCTCTCTCTCTCTCTCTCCTCCTCCTCCTCCTCTCTCTCTCGCTCTCTCTCTTTCCCGTTCTCCGTCTCCTCCTGCCTTCCCCACCCTTAACCCAGTGGAAATTTCCATTGCACCGGCGGCAGGCGTCTGCCGCCTCTACAGTGCGTTTTTTTTCCTCGACTTTCCGGCCGCGACTCTCTTTTCCTGACCTGTCTTTCTTTCTTCTCCTTGCATCACTCCTCTCTCTTTCTCTCTTTCTTTCTTTTTCTTTTATTCCCCTTTCTCTTCTATTGTCTAACTTTGGTTAAATTTTCAATCTCTTTACAGCTCATTTCCACCAATGAAATTTAATTAAAAGTTATTTTTTTATCTTTCTCTAATTGTTAGAAAAAGATGAGGAGTTAATTGAATCGAGATTAAAGTTAAATTATCATTGGTGGAAACAGATGTAAATCGCAGACGACAAACTGTTGAATAAACAGTGATATTTTTTTCAATTTAAGGAACGTAGGAATGGATTATAAAAGAGAGCGAAATATTGCAATATAGTTTTTTACACGTTAATATAATTGTACCTTTGAAACTAGGTAGGCGCGAATTTTTCCCTCGTATTTTTGTCCCACAGTGATTCTTTATGTCTTCTTCATTTTTCGCAAAGAGAAAGGTCTAAAATTTTGCCGCCTCGTATCTCGACGCGTAAAAGTCGCGATATCGAACTGTTATCATGATTAATTTATCGCATTTATTTCGATTCGCACACTCTCGATCTTGATCTCTCCCTGCGTTGTTCTTATCGGCTCGTGTCTGCAATTCCCGACTGTGGCTTCTATATTTAACAAGCGGGAATCGCATGTTGGCTCGGAAAGTCACGGTTTATAATGATCCTTTCGATCACAAAATCGCGCTACGTTATATTACGTGCTTTCGCAATGAAAAAAAAAACGTTAAGATTTTAGGTATCATTCAAAACGATCTTAAAACAACACGGGCTCTTTTGTAAAAAAAAAAAAAGCACATCGAATTGTTATCAATCGTTGTTATCAATCGTTCCGTCTCATTATAAAGTGCCGGAGAAAAGCATGAACAGATAGATTTGTGTGTATATACGTATATAATTTGGTTGCATCCGATTTTCGATGTAAGCGAGTATTGAAGGAGCATGAAACTGCTCCGCACTCGACGCGAACGAATTCATCTTCGTGGCTCGTCCAGACTCGCCGAAACCATACCGGTTTCGGTCCCCTCGGGGAAAGGCTTTACAGGAGGCAACTGAAGCCGCAGCTCGCGCGAAACTTCATTGTGGGTTCCGCCCGAATCCACGGTTATTTCATATATATATCTCGCGATGATTTTCCCTGATCGCCGGACAATCGACATTCGTATGCAGCTCTTACGTCTCGCGAAAATATCGATCGCTGTGCGCGCGCAACCGGCGCGTAAGGTTGGACGAGACCATAGTAAATTGTTCACTTCGAAGAAATAGCGTAATATATGCGCCGTATTTCGGCCGAGACGCGAGATAAATCATTTATGCACGAAAGATCACGCAAAATAAAAAAAGGAAATGAATCAAGTCGTAAAAATCAAAATAATCAAAATAATCGGTTACACGTGCGTTATTGATACTGTCCTATCGAAACGATGGAATAAAAAAAAATTGCGTCGATTATCGTGCACCTTTCCAGGGTACAGGGTGTGGTGCGCATAGTCCGCAAGAAGTTACATAACGGAATGAACGAATGAACGAGGAAATTTCTGAAAGTATCGCGGATCGTGTGAACATTTAATTTTATCGAGATAAGAGATAAGAGAAAAGTGAGAAAAACGTTGCTTCTGCTCGCTTCTCTTCTAGAAGCAGAAAAAGTGGAACAAGAAATGTTATGTCTGTCCTTTTTTATTAGCGACCTTTTTTGAAAAGTCAAATCGGGAATACATTATCTCATATCAACTACATTTGAATTCGGACATCCTGTATATCGGACGGTTTAAAAATAGATGCAATATGATTCTTCGCGTCGACGTATTTTATCAAGAAAGATAAACGCGGGCCTACCAAATTAAATTCCGGCTGATTTTCGAGAAATGTCCTAATGAAATAATTAAATTAGATTGAATCTGATCAAATACATTGATCAGTCCTGGGCTTTGCGTAAATAAAAATCTTTTCGCTATTCTATTAAGATAAAATCTTATTTTGATTAATGTGATTGCATGTATTCAAATGGATGTATCTTCGTTATTTAATCTTTGATCAAATTATCTCTTTGTATTTCAATGAATTTATTAAGAAATAATTTCTTGAAACTAATTTCCTGATTAAAGAAAAAATTATTAATAAGTAATTACTATCTAATTAAAATTTTATATAATAACAAATATAATATTAATGAGTGTGTAGTAATTATTTTTTTTTGAAAGAATTCATTGTTTTATGTAATATTATACAAAATAAATTAGAATAATTTTTTATGTATACATATATACGTAAATTTACATATTATAATTTTTTTTACATTTAATACAATTTATTTTTAACTTGTGTGTATATATATATATATATATATATATATATATATGATTTACTTTTACGTTTCTTTTATAGTTAAAATTTAAAATGATAAAGTTTGAAACGTTTTTTATTTCATGCTGTAAATAATTGCCCAGATCTGTTCTTGTTGTAGCAGTCAACATTGATATTCCGCAGAACAATCATCATTCATCAGAAAGATCTCGAACTCTCTGTTGGAATTGAATAATCTCGTTGTGTTCATAGATCACCTTCTGGATGGCTCAGTGTTTATCTACCTCAGGATCAGGATATCGAGCGAAAAATATCGATACCTGACTTATTTGGAAGATGTGTATTCATAATACATTTGTATCGGAAAAGAAGTATCGATAACAAAAACATCCGAAAGGAAAAAAAAAACAAATCAAGAAATATTTGTAAAAACTACAAGTTTTTCATTTTTTTAATTCTTTTCATATTTTATATATATTCGATGATAACAAACAAAAATGTAATTATAATTAAACTTGTTACGTTTTATTTAACTGAAAATAATTGAAATACAATCACATAAGTATGTCATACAGTTGTCAAGAACTTTTATTTAATTATTCGTAAATTTTTCCCTAAACTAAAAATAAGTTTAAATAAATTAGCGAATATTAAAAATTGTTTACTATTCACATCTTATTATTTTATTTGATTGAGTCTAAAGATCAATGTAATAATATTTTATTATAAAGTATTGAAAATATAATTAATTAAGAAAAGAAAAATATTATAATGAAAATATCGATACTCTTTCCGAGTTTCTTTCATTTTTTTTTCATCTTACACACATTTGTAATGTTGATAGAAAGCATCAATAAATCATTTGACGATGAAAAAAAAATCCGACTTTATCATTAACTCTCGAAACTGCTCGGATCCCGTTCCCACGTTTCACGTGGTGCGATGTGCATGTCGACAGACAAGAGCCGGCTATAAAGCGTTATCATTTTTCAAATATGTATCTAATTTTCGCATACTATACTATTGACCGATACTCCGGCTCAAGGTAGGCAAGAATTAAGATAGCGTTAACGCGCAGGCAAATTTAAATTCGCTTCGCGATCTACCGCAATTACGCGCCAATATGTCTGAAATATCAAGGACAACCGGAAAACCTGCAAATATATCCTGTTGTGGATTATGAAATGTATATATACGAGATGTCGCACACAGACGTTCGTTCGTTAGAATAAAGAAAAAAAAAAAGAATTAATCAATCCGAGTGTCACCGAAGGTCTAATACTAAAGTCAGGATTGAAGAATCGAAGGAAGAATGCAGGAAGTATGATGTATATATAGTGTTTTGGAGAACCTATTGAGATTTTTTTCTTTGAAATTTTAATCGTATAAAATACATAATTCAAAACGGAAACGAATAATAATTTGACGAATTCTTTTCAATGGAGATTCAAATCACAATTTGTCGCAATTATATTTATTTTATTTTAATCCGTAGATATTTAAATAAATATATTTAAAATTGTTCTTTTTTTAATTGAATTTGATTTCAAATTACAACATGCATTTTTTTGAATAAATAAAATTAAATTAAAGTATGAAGAAAAAATGCAATAATTATTTTGCGTACGAGATGTATAATAAAGCTTTATTCATATAAATTCAAAACACTGAAAGCATCGTGCAAATAAGATATTGTTTAATTAAATATTATTGCAAAATAACAATCAAGACAGTCGATAAAATGCAATGAATGTATTACCGACTCAGCGTTACAACGTGTTCAGTTCAACCGTATCTTCTTGCTTGTCGATTTATCGGCATAAACCAAGCGCGATGAACGTTCTACTCGAATGTAAGACGGGTTGCTGCTTCACAAAGGGGCTAATACTGTTACATCAACTAGTTTCGCTAGTATATATAGAGTGTTTCATAAATGCAATACTTTAGGAAGTAAATCTATACACTAAAATAAGTAAAAAACATCATATATTCTACATATTCTTGTTTACAAGTTATGGATTAAAGAAAATATTCGAAGTGTTCGCTTCATGCGTCAACATACGTCATCTACTTTACGCCTTAACATTAAGTTTCGCACTCGTTCAAAAATACTAAATATTCTTCGAATAGTCTCAAATCCATTTCATATTCTTTCTGCAGATCATCCACATTATTGGCACAGAATACACAATAAATTTTAAATGACCCCAAAAATAAAAAGTTAATGAACTGAGATCAGAGAAGATCGTGATGGCTACGTCATGAGGTGAGTCCACCTCGTCTTATCTATCGGTTTGCGAAGGCAGGAATGTTTAGGAAGGTTTTTACTTCAAGATAGAATGAGACGGAGCATCTTCGTGAATGGCACATTAATTATAGGCACATCAAATAGGCATTTCAGCATAAGTGACATTAGACATTATCATTTGCCGCTTTTAGAGTTGATTGTCCCATTTTTAGATAAATGTGAGATAATTTATCTATTGGATAAACAAAAGAGTAAAAGAATAAGAACATAAAGAGAATAAGATATAAGTGAGCTGAAGTTTACCGAAAGGTTGAACACCCCAGCCTTAGAACAGTATTTAGAACAGTAACTCGCCAACATAAGGTACCTTTTTGTCCAATTTATTGATGAATATTGCTTGCATCCATTAGATAACGTCGAGATGCTAAAATGTATAGTAACGTGTATTGATGCACGAGCATTTCTTCAAACATTTTCTTTAATCATCCATAACTTGAAAGCTAAGGTATGTTGGACATATATTCGTATAACGTTTTTTACTTATTTTATTGTATAGATTTACTTCTTAAAATATTGACAAGCCTTTATGAAACACCTGGAGATATATTAATATTAAGGAGAGAATACGAATATGTGTAATATGAATAATGAAATATTGCTCGATAAACGAAAATTTATAACTCCAGGACAAGATAAGCGCGATTGTCAAAATAATTGTGTACATAAATTATAACTGACTGTAATTAATCTTCTATAATGAATAGAAATAAAGAACAATAATGACAATCCATTTAACAGTCAAAAAGATTTAGATATCGATTTTAGAATCAAATGAATAATTTATTGCTGTCTCTCTTCTGAATATTTTGATGTATTCGTAAGATAAACAAGTTTCATTTATCTATGAAGATAAATACATACAAATAATACGTAAAGTCAATAATAACACGGCAGTCACAAACTAATCATGTGTTTGAAAATATGCATCAAAAGAGAAAAAGAGAGAGGGGAAGGGAGGGAGGGAGGGAAGAGAGAGAAAGAGAGAGAGAGAAATAATTCCTGAAACGAAACTTCATATTAAATCCATTCAACCTGCATTCTATACGTTTGCCTGAATTTCATTTCACGATATAAGAAATATTGCACGTAAAACAACTTGATCATCATTATATTTCATTATATTTCATAAATTAAGAATATCTAAACCTGTCACATCACAAATGTTTCGGCATGTAAGACATTATATCAATGGTCGCTTTTATTAGATAGAATTTGTCACATCTTTTCTCTTTTCCCATTCCTTGATACTTGAGGAGGCTGTTGAGCACTTTACATATGAGACATTCCTAACACGGATGAATTGCACTATAATTTCATGTACGCCGTAACTCTACGGCACTTTTAAATATTCCTACATAGGAAATAATAATAGGATTTGCACGTTTCCCGATAACGCACCGATAACATGCCATAAATCGCGAGCAAATGACTGCCAAGATACCGCAACGCACTATCGTCACTATCATCCTATACTATTCTTCTTACCCCGCCATATCACCATACGTGAAATAATATATTTCGATCAGGACGTGAGAAATGCAGTCAACTTATCTTCACGTTAATTGTCTTACGGACGCAGCGCTAAAATGCATCAGCAACAACCGTCGCAAGTGTCTACGCCGCCGGTACGTCCATCATTGCTCTAAAATGTTCCAAAACAATTTTTTCATCCCATAAAAAAATAAGGAAATGATTTCACTCACTGTAAAAGAGCAAGGACAGCTACCACTCGTATATACTATCGTCGTGCGAACGAGAAGATTTAACGACAGAGAAAGAAAAATTCGATATATATATATATATATATATCTATATATATTTGATGGATGTAATTATGATGGAATAAATTTTTAAAGCTCGTTTAACGTGATATCCATACAGTCAATTAGTTCAATATTATTTCATTAGTTTAGTTGAAACTAATTATTAATGGAACAAATGGATCAAAACGATAGTTAAATTTAACACTATATTGTATCTCAATTTATTACTATATAGTGTTAAATTGACACTGTATAATGTCAAATATAACTATTGTTTTAGTATAAAATAACGATATATTTAGTAGGAGCAATGGCGACTCACGTTAGGTAAAATTTGACACTATAGATATAATAGTGTAATCTGAAACGTGTTCCAATTGACATTAATAATGAGTTCCAACTAAATTAATGAAATAATATTGAATTAATTTAACAGTGTAAAATTGTGATATGAATGGGTTGACGAAGAAATTCATCATGAACAAAATTGAAAGATCTCGTCCGCGCGATGTGTTGAAATTTTAATTCTTATTATTCATTGCATTCATTATTCTTTTACTTTTTTCAACGAACTGTTTTAGGAGAATAGTGCCAGCTCAAAATATTTTTATTTGTCAGTGTTACTTATATTTAAGTCGCGCTGGGAGAAGCGTAAAATGAATCACGAGCTTGATTCAAAATTGAAGAGAGTTGAAACTGTCATAATAGAAAATTTAAATATATATTCGAAGTTTAAATTTTTGTATACGTTCAGCTTTATAAATTATTTCATACAATTTCAATGAAAAAAATTACAATAGTAATTTTTGATCAATCTTGGATTAAGATAATCATTTGTCAGATTTTCCAAATGACTGCGAACGTTTTTTATTTCTCTTTCTATAATAATTCCTATTAATAAATTTTAATTTTACAACAAATAATAACGATGCCACATTTCATATTGCAAGAATCGAGATAAAATGTTATTCTGTTAGTTCAAATTTAGATATTAAATATTTTGTTTCCGAAAAAAATAAAAAAAAAACAAAAAATATTTTAAATATACAATGCATAATATGAATTCTAAAATATCAATCTGAATAAAAATTTTTAATGTAAAATGTTTCAATCTAAATTTTAAATCATTTGAAAAAACAATCATATAACTTTCATTTGATAATTTACCTTAGCTAAAATATGTATATCTCAAATAGTGATAATATTAACAATAACGCAATCTAAAGTCCACTGTGAAACAAGTATGTAAAATTATATAAATAAAGCAAATACTACACACACACACACACACACACACACACACACACACACACACACACACACACACACACACACACACACACACACACACAACAATAATATATATTACTACTACTTATTATTAGTTACGTAGTTAGTAAAGTATAATACTTAACTTAAACTTTAACTTTTAAAATTTTTTA
>NW_012130122.1:1192194-1203558 GCF_000143395.1 Atta cephalotes | reverse complement strand
TAATAATAACTAATAACTTAACTTAACTAACTAACTACTAACGTACAAGTAACTAAAGTAATAATAATAATAATAATAATAATAATAACTAACTACACACACACACACACACACACACACACACACACACACACACACACACACACACACACACACACACACACACACACACAAAATATATATATCTACATACTTTAGTATACGTGTATAGAAGTACAATTCAATATTATTTCTATTATAATTTTTATTCGCGTAATTTTTTGACATATCTTTTCAACATCGCATCAATGTGATTCCGTAGCGTTCTTCACTCCCACGCTTCTATTCACATGGCACGTGGTTGCATTGCAGCATGTCATGTGCGTGTCAAAGGATTAAAAATGAAGTTATAATTTCCGGAAAACGATCAAAACACATATGACACATTATGCGATATAAATTAAATTGAAAATTTCACGAATCATCATCATCATCATCATCGTTACTGTCTGACTTTACTTATTATTATTATCTATATCTATAATGATATTATCTATAGTGTCTACAATGATATCTATAATGAGTTTTAAAATAGTGCTTGTGTCAATGCGAAATTGATTTAATACAAATTTGCTATTTTCAACATATACAACTATGTATTTCATCCTCATTCAAAACTAATGCCATTTTATAAAACTTTATTTTAAAAGTTCGGTATAATTTTCATTAGTCATTTGTATTTTCATTAGTCATTAGTTATTCATAATCTCTAGGTTTTTGTTAAATAATTTTGACTACTCATTTTATAATTAAAGATGAATTAACTTTAGCAAATCGATACTCAATAAAAAAAAATGATAAAATATGACCAGTTAGCATAATTATTAGATTTAATGGTAAGATGTAATCTATATTAACACATTATTGCTTTTAAAAATTTTACGATAAAAAAATTCACAATAAAATAAATTATTTAATAATTTTATAATATTTATGTTTACTTCCAAAAATGTTGTTGTACTACATAATTATTATCATAATACTCTGATTGATTCTGATGTTATTGGTTTTGAAATAATGTTGCGAAAGCACTATAGCGATAATTGATAACACAACAAAGAGAAATACACTATGAACAAAATGCAAACGAAGCATGGAGCAAAATGCACTTTGGCAGATGTCCATAAGATACAAAAATAACATTAATTTAACGAAAGACTTCACACTGGAAAGCACTAAAAATATTTCGTGTGGGTTGTACAACTAATTTAGAAAGAGATCTCCGAGAGCTATCGGCCAGAGCTTTGCGTAATGTAGTTGAAGATTCGCATTCAAGGTCATCCGGAAAATTTTCCGCTGTTATCATCCGGAAATTATGGACTTAAACATCTACGAAAGAAGTTCAAACAATAAATATTCAAAAGACATCTAGAAAAACTTTAAGTTTGAAAGACGGAATTTTTTATATAATTTTACATTTATTTGCCTAAATGATTTTCCATCAATTGCATCAAATGATATTTAATGTTCAATATCGATAAAATAAATTTTTTAAAATATGTAATTTTTTGTTGTTTTTTGATGGAGCCATTTTTAGTTATACTACATTAATTTAATTGAAAATCTTTAATTGCCAATTACATGTGAAATGAATATTATAATAAATATATATTCATGTTTAAAGTGTTTAAAAAAAATAAGAATTTCTTGTGAAGTATCTTATAGTCACAAGCATGAAAAAAGAAAGATTATATATATAACAAATTTTGGCGAACAATTAAGAAAAAATTGATTAAGGTTCCACAAATGGAGCAACATGTATTATCGAACACTCGGTATAATCGATCAAAAAAGAAAATTATGCATATCGCTGCTTCAAACTGTAGAATAGCAATCATTAGTTTTTGTAATTCAGTTGCTCAACACAAACTGTATATACTATACAATTACAATTATATACATATGTGATGTCTACGTAACAATATATTTCACATGTTACGAAATGTTCCTTCTAATTTATCAAGATTAGCTTTTGATTGCGTGACGAAAATTACATGGTAGAGTCACATAGTCGGAATGAAACATTTTTTCTGATTGGACAAACAGAAGTCATTTTTTTTTAATCAAACGGGCAAATACGTTATACAAAATGCAAATATCTAATCTTTTCTGCCCGTCAGTGTATTAGAAGAAGGTTGGCTTATTGCGTTTGATTTATTGCTCTTCTTATCATGTATCTTTTATTTTTGTTTTTTATTTAAAAATTATACTATTTAAAAAAATAATTGAGATAAGATAATCAAAATGTAGAATCTATACCTAATTCATATAACATTCATCTACATTCATGTTATAAATACACATATTATAATCTTCATTTTTATTTCCTACAAATATGATAGCAAATGAAATAAAATGAATATGTAAATATTAACAATCATAATTCTTATTTGTAGACTTTTTTTTATAAAAGAAGAAAGGATTTTGAATCATAAAATCGCTATTTTATTTTTTTATATGTTATGTTTTTACAAATTATTAAATACCTATATACAAAAATATATATGATACTATAAAATGTATAGACATTTATAAAACGAATAATCATCAAACGAATATATTTTAGCATAAAAGAAAAATTTTGTTGAATATAGATTAAATTAGAAAAAAATTAAAAGCAAAAAATTATAGTTATATATCAGACAAAGTAATTATTTGATATTTGATTAATAACATTCAATAATTTCGTGATGACATTTTTATTTTAATTCGGGCAAAAGAAAATTCATTTTATCTAATAATCCATGCGTATTTGCAAAACACAAATTTACACTTTAAAAAAAATATCAATTGAAAAGCCTTCATTATTTAGTGAAATCGTAACTCCAATGCAAAAAAATCTCAGTATTTGACATAGAAATGGTTTACAATAGAATCATCCCTTAGTCAACAAACGTCGAGTGCTGTAGTTGATTTAATCGATTGACCATAACAGAAAAATTACGCGCGAATGCAAGGGACAATGAAACATATATATCTAGAAAGGTCACATATATATTATTACTGCCCTTAATGAACTACTTACGTCTTTGAAAGACAGATTGAATTTTAAATATATATAATATAAAGATAGTTGAATGTTGTTTTTCTATATTCTGCTCGTTAACAAAATTTTTTATAATTCTCTCTTTCTCTCTCTCTCTTTTTCTCTTCTCTAATAAAACATAATAATTAAATCAATCTTTTACTTAATAAATTGGCAAACAATTTTCTTTATAAGAATATTATGTACATATTTAATCATCAAATCATATCACAAATATTTCAGATTTTATTAAAAAGCGTTGATATCACTATAATAAAAATTATAAGTAAATTTTTCAAAGTTAGTATAACGAAATTACATCTGCCCCCTCCCCCCTCTACTTAACCTAGCCTAACTAAATGAATAAATTATATAATACTGTGCTATCATTTATTGCGCTCTCAAAATCCGTAAAAAAAATTTTTTGCGCTTATTTTGTTTAGCTAAAAAAAACTTTTGTGAGCATAAACTGAGTAGACTGTCAGTCAGTCCCTCCCCCTTCCTCTTACATGCTAAAAACAACCGATTTGGAAAATAAAGGCACTTCCCTCTTGGATGTATTTACATATTACTTGTATTTTACATAATTAGATAGTGTAATTTGCAATTTTAAACGACTTAAGGATGAATATAATTGTTTCTCCAAGAGGCAAAAGCCTTAAGGGATGCAGTGCAAAAATTGAAACTATGTGAATGTGAAAGCGCATAAATAGCGTATAAATTCTGTGTATGATTTTCCAAATCGATGATTATTAACACGTGAAAGGGCTGACTGACAGCCTACTCAGCCTCCACAAAAAATTTTTTTTTAGCTAAACGAAAATTTTTTTTCCAGATTTTGAGAGCACATAAATAGCATATTATTACATAATTTATTCATTAAGATTTGGTTAGATGGGGAGGAGGGGAGCAGTTAAGCAGACGTGATTTCACAGTTTACTAAAGGATAATAAAAGTTTTATTGATTTGAAATTATATTTTACAGAAAATTCCTTGTATGTACTTTTGCAACTTATGTGGATAAGTACGTAATTGGCATCTGTTACGTCACACAATAAAATATATAAAAGTGATTAACAGTTCGTATAATTCATTATATTATTTTTCTTGAATTTTTCTTAAATTTTTAAGTCGTTTTCCAAATTAAAATTTTAATATTGAAAACATTTTTCACTAAAAAAATAACAATTTTGGAATCGCAATAATTTTGTATCGGAAATGCTATACGCTCATCGTGTATGAAATCATATTGACCTTTTAAACAATATTCTAAAGAATGCGATATTGTAAACTATTAATCATAATTACGGGCGATATGATCCGTGTATATTTTTTCGTGAATTGATAATAAATGTACTAGCACTTTTTTGTATATAAGAGCACACAGAAGTGAATTCTAAAGAGCAAGCCGACAATTACGTCAAACACTTCGTTTTCCGAGACGTCAGAGTTCATATCATATATATGTGAACTTTACCTCGCATGTAAGAGACACGTGATAACTGCGAGATAAACAGACAATTTTTCGACACAATAGCTATATAATATAATGGAAAGCGTCATATCACATATTCATACAAAGAATAATCATGCTTCACGCTGAATTGGACAAGAGTTCGCTTCTAGGACAATTTTTATATCCGATTGATTATTGTACGATGCAATGTTCCGCTTTAATGTTCAGCCTTTAAGACGGACATTGTAAAATTTAATAACGCCTTTTTTCTAGAATAGAAGGGGCACAAATCAACATTTCAAGTATCTACTTAATGATTTTATCACACTGATTTATTCTCAGTATTATACCGCTGATAGAATATTCTAAAACTTAGGTCTTATTAGAAATCAAAATTTCGATGGAAAATGACAAAGACTTGTGATTGTAAGTAACGTGTTTCTCTACTTGATATGAGTACAATCATGTAAAAATAGTAAATGTAGAAATAGTAAGAAGAGAAAGAGAGAGAAAAGATGGGAAAAAATTACAAAAAACTATTGTGCAAATCGACTAATTTTACATTATACCCAAGCATTTATAATATATTTTTAAGAAAGAATGCATAAATTCGATGCTACAACAAAATTAGACATCATTGCAATGACTTCATTTTGCGTGTAATTTTTTAAAAAATATAAAAGTACTGTATAGATAATTTTAATTGACGTAAAAATATTTGTAATCTATCAAATACAGGATTATACTATCATATTACGGACGGAAAATTAATAGTTAAACTTTATTGACATTTTACAAAATAATAAAAGAATTAAATTTAGAGATTTTCTTTTCAAGTTAAGAAATCATAAAATCAAAAATTAAAAATAATTCTATTCAAATAATATCATCATTCAGAATTGGAATTACTGTGCCTTAAATGTCAAAATCGCTTAAATACTAAAATTTTTGCTTAGTGCAACACGATATTAAAATATAGAAATATTGAGTAACTCTTTTTAAGATCGTAATTTACATCATTTTTCTATATTCAACAACGACAAATTCTTTTCTCTTGATAACAATTTTGAGATTGGCAATCCGTTACCACTTAGCCATAAAACTATTGTGTACAACATTTAATAAACATTTAATGAACATTTGATTAAGGATGATCGCACCTCATTGTATGGTCTACACAACTTGTATATGGAAACGCTCGAAATATGATTGCGCTTCATAATTCAGCTTTATATTTTTGCTATAATGTTAGTAATATTTTCCTGCTCAAAATGTTGCCGGAGCCGAAATGTTCAGAAATAATTAAACTTATTTTTATATTATTGTATATTATATATTCTTGAGCATTATTATTGTTTCAACGCCGATTCCTAACCTCATGAATTATACTTATTGTTCTTTATTTTAATAATTTGACTTTATAAGCCTTTTTCTGTTCTGTGAAAAAATTGCATGAAAAATAGGAGTTATGCGTTATAATATTTTTTGACCTATCTTAAATATTTAATTAAACATTTAATTAAATATTCATTAATTAAATATTCATTTAAGAAGTCACAAAAATTAAAAATTAACAAATTCCTGATTTATTTAAATAATAATAAGCTTTCTTTAAATATCTAATGCCACTAGATATTTTCGGATACAAGGTGAAACAACTTTCGGGAGATAAAGGAGACTGTATATAATATAGATATAAATAATTAATTTTTTTAAATAATATTATTCTCTCTCTCATTTTTTCTCTTTCATATTTTGACATGTTTAGTAACGAAACAAAGTGGGACTGTCCTGTTGAAAGACGTCTGATCACATTTAAGTATATCTCAACTAATTTAAATTGCTCCAATGATTCGATCATCAATATAAAAATTTTATAATTCGCTACCATTCATTTTGAATTAAAGATGATTTTCATATTAAAAAAAATAAAAGTTCAAGTCCACCATATTGTACTAATCATTTAAAAGTATATAAAAGCGGAGAACAAATAATATTGTAAATGGGCAATATATCAAAAATATTATATTCAATTATTAAGAACATATATTTATCTCTTTTTCCATCGGTTTTTTAGATAGATGCTCGATTGTTTATTATGTAAGATTGTTCATTCTAGAATGTAATAATTACGAGATTTTGGCTTTAGGATCGAACGGAACAACCCTCTTATCATATATGCTTTGCGTCAACAGAAATATTCGCAAATGTACCGTATTCGTTGTTAGTAATGGAGTTCAATACGGGTTATCACTCAGGGGTAAAAAAGTCATCTAATCTCCGACCCGACACCATCACTTGCCACTGACTTTTCGTCATTGGTTCATTCGATAATCATATTCTTTTTTCCTTTCTTTCTCATTCTCGCTTGCTCTGCCTGTTTATGCTGGCGTTATTCACCCTCTACTTTTTTCTCACAATGTGTGATTCGGCTCCCTCTCTACTAGCATATTTTCATAGCAATTCTTGATAAAGTGATTCTTGAAAACAGTATAAATAGTCCAACTTTGATGTTTCATACCTTCGAGTGAACAGCTAAGCCATTAAACGGACGTTTGTTCTTCGACAATCGGTAACGCGATTTTGTTCATTTTACTTGCTCTTTCTTCTTATATCTTCTTGTCATTTTATATTCGGTGATCTTGGTGTACAGTTTTCATGAATATATATCTTATTTTATGCAGATTTCATGCTTGTTATCATCCTCTCGCGAAAGTAATCGGTGATTTTGAAAATTTCCAAGTGATTTCTGTGTTACAGACAAATAAATGTGAAAAATAAAACGTGAAAAATAAAACGTGTTAGAAACAATAAAAGATTTTTTTTGCACTTTTTTATTATTAAATTCATATTAAAAAATTAAAAATATGTAACTTAAATATATTTGATATTTTCGAAATATGATATATTTTAAAAAGAGAAAAATCTGATATTTTCTAATATTTAAAAAAATGTAGATTTTTTTTTATAACACTTAAATTAATTCGGTTGAAAATATATGTTTTATAATATAAACTGTTTACTATATATGAAAACTTTATCTATATCAAAGAAAAACAATCCGGTAACATCCAGTTTAATTCCTCTTTAACGGTTATCTCCAGTTTCAACTCATTATATTACTCAATATACTCCGTATATTTTCATTCATTTTTGTAAAATAAGTTCGAAATATATTTTACCGAAATTGAAATAAGTAGAGAAATCTTGCGATCATTTATCTGATCGCGATCAGTAACAATTTTATTTTCCTATATTAAACAAAAATAGCAAATTTCGTGTTCTGTATACGTCCTATCATTTTGATAATGTCCATCTATCTCTCATCACAATTTCAAAAATGCAGATTTCAACTGATAAATCGTTAAAATAAATCATAATTCTATATTTCAGGAGCGCAGCGTTTTACCCAAATATCCGAGGGTTTCCCCGGTCATCAGACCTTCGCCATCCAGTTCTGGGTCCACCCTAGACTGTTCATCGAACATCACCCTCGTGACCAACACCAGTCCCTTCAACAGCCAGACCGCCCTTATCACCGAAAAAAGATACTTCTCCGGCGACGCCGGCAAGGGATCCAATCATTACTATGCCGAGAACTTGAGGAACAATCATCAAAAGGCTTTAAACAAGTCGCGGATCTATGATCCACTCAATAAAAATCAAGACGTCGATTACAAGCAGCTAGATCCATTACTACCGAGCGAACAAAGTTCAAGCATCAACATCCTTATGGATCCCCCGGATGTGAAAGTACCGAAGGATTCGCAAGAACCATTGCCATCCTTGGAATTCAAAAGGGAACCCGAACAATCATGGTTACGATTTGCCGCCCAGGTAAGTTATCATATATGTTTCATACATTTATATGGAATTCTTTTCAATTCTTTGAGCAATTCCAAATCGATTATATTTATTTCAAAATAAAAAAATATACACAACTTTCTTTTATTGATAAATTAATAAAAATAAAATTAAGAATAACTGCAGTTAATCGGATTAATAATAGCACCTCTTACTCTGTGAATTTTGTTTTGAAATGTGAATTTCAATCGGCAAGGCAGGATGTTATCAATTATATAGGTAACTTCAATTAATGAAAATAAAAAATTAAAGCCGCAACATAGATCTTTATATAACATATAAAGCATAAGAAAATCAATCAGTTCTTTATTTCATGAAAAGAAAAGAAAAGAAATGAAGAAACTCTGATTGGTTAATTTTCTTATACATTGTGCGTTATGCATAATGCAAGATTCCGTGCTCCCGCCCTTACAAATCACATGTTGAAAAATAATTTCTTAAGTAATACGTGCAAATAATAATTTATGAAGAAACTCACACGTGTTACTCACGCATAATATGTGCATGTAATATTGCCTATATATGTATAGAGGCAAATGTATTTCATTACTATTTCATAAATCATCTAATGTGGATAAATTGCGGTTAGAATATTACAATACATTATTATGAAATATTCATGTTTACTGATTAAAGATCTTCCTTCCTTCTTTATTGTTAGAAGTCATTTTTTTGAAAATAAATTGCTGGATAAGATTTCTGAGTAATTGCCGTGGCCATACTGAATCGTGATGTCACAAGCGAGAAATGATACGTTAATTTTTGTTATATGCCGTTTGTAAATAAAGACAATTTAAATAAAACGAAATTATGATATCGCTTTAAAACACCTGTCAAAATGGGTGAAAGCTATCCTTAGCCTCCTTGACAGTCAGTAAATAGTCATAAAAAATGGTAAAAGACACGTGAAGTTCGTTTACTTAATACATACGTCGTAGCTGTACACTTTCATTTACGTAGCTTTTCATTTTCACGTGCCTTTTATGACTATTTACTGATTGTCAAAAGGGGAAGAATAGCTTTGACCTATTTTTAAAATCGTTTTAAAGTGATCTCATTTCATTTTATCCAAATTATCTTCATTTACACATGTAATAAAAATAAATATATACTTATTGATAAAGAAATGTTTACTTGAAAAAAAATGTTTACTATTAAAAAAAATTACTTAGATTTAGAAATTTTTTTCAGTGTATGTACATAGTTTGTTTATAAATATTAACGCATTTGTAAAAATGATTCAAATATCCTTAAGGACTCGCATGACATACAGTAGTATGACCACATGTATGGTCCGACAACGATGCGTCATCCTTTATTTGCTATTTCACGAAATTTACAATATTACAACATGTTTATAGAAATTACGTAATATTCTTCATATAAAAACTGTAATTTTAAAAAATTAAAAAAGTTACAGTCTCTATATGAAAATTACTTGTTTATGTAAAAATCTTTATATAAAAGTTATTTGGCAATACATTGCATACATGTTTTTTCTTTTTGTTTTACAATACATAAAATAGTTAACAAATTATTATTTAATAATTAATATCGGAATAAATTAGCAAAACACATTACTTGTTATACGTATATAAAAGCTTTTTATTAATTAATAAAATTGTATATATCTATTCGCATTTATATATTTACTGAATTTTTATATTTATATATAAATTTTTATTAAAGATGGATTTAATACTAAAAACTCAAAGCATTTTTTCAAAAATATTTATATAGAGTCAGAATAATTTTTGTTGCAGTGAAACTAATGAAGTATTCATACATGAATTGGAACGTTTACACATTAAACATTTTGTTCTATTATATGAGTACAATTTAATTATTGCGCGCCAAAATCTATTACGCAATTGAAATGATCAGTATAATTGTGCAAGAACAAGAAAGGATGAATGAAAAATAGACGCAACCCTGTAACGAATATCGCAACCTTGTACAACGTTGAATACTACACTTTCCTTGAGGTTGCCATTGACATTCATGGCATCATGAGCGCCATCAGAATTTCTCAATTGTTATATTATTACGCGGAAATTTATTTACGTGAACTGTTCGTAATAAAAACAGATGAAAGTTATCTACGTAGAAAAAAAAATGCGAAAATACATAAATATCATTTCAATATTGCAATAATCATTCATTAGCTGTGACATTCATACAATCAGCAATTCTGTGCGAAAGTTAGAAATCATGAAAATCCTCATGAAATATCCAAGTTTCGAAACATTTTTTTTCATGTCCTTAAATCATATCCTTAAAATTATAGCCATTATAGCCATATGTTTTTATATTGTATCTTCGCATGTATTAGAATGTATTTATTCACGTATTTATATTTACATATTCGTATAATTAATTTAATATTCATATAGTCAAACAAAAAGCAACGTATAGAAAAATACTTCGTTTATATAATAAAACAATGTTTTACGCCATGAAGTGATGTACATTTATCGAGTAAGAAATCAATAATCAATCTTCACATAAACAATCGTATTCTCGTTGGGCATATTAAAAGTAACTATAATGATTTCTGTATTCATCAGGTTTTCTTGCTAAAATTTAACAGACTATGATGAATGCAAATATTGTATATCAGCATTAATTATAATAATTAATAATCGCGCACGCGAAATAACATGATACATTTAAATGAGAAATGAGATATAATGAATTAAAAAGAAAATAATTTCCTGTGTAGACAAAAGTAAAAATGATTATGGATTGACATTTACTTGTAAAATTGAAAAATTGAGAAATTCATTAAATGTTCTAGATTTCAGTTTTAAATTTGCATCAAGTCATTAAAATTTAGATATAAACGAAACAATTATTACAGTGCATCATTAGAACGATAAAAAAAATAGTTAAAAAATATAAAAATTATATGTGTTTAACAAGGAACATCCTACATATAATAAACATATATATATATATATATATATATATATATATATAT
>NW_012130122.1:1180131-1191783 GCF_000143395.1 Atta cephalotes | reverse complement strand
TATATATATATATATATATATATATATATATATATATAAACGCATATGTTACATTAACGAAAAATATTTCAACAATTATGAAAATTATGAAAATGCTAATGCAATTTTTATTTTTTAATCGCTTTTTTCTCTCTATCTTAATCGACATAACGGAAATAGAAAAACAATGAATAACTCATTTTTTTATAATTAATTGTCGAATTGATAGGCATACTTAGAATAATGTTCTTGTTATTGCATTAAGTAGCGAGCTGATTGAATGAATAATAAAATACTTAAGTCTTTATTGATACAGTATACACAATGTATGCTGTATTAACAAACTCTTTATTATCGTCAGTCTAGTCGTTATTGATACAGCAAACACAATATATCAAAAGAATACAGTATATATAAACAGAGATTATATAGTATGTATGTCTGTATGTCTAGTCTTTATTGATACAGCAAACACGATATACCAAAAGAATATAGTATATATAAACAAAGATTACATACTATGTTAAGTGCATAAAGGGATTCGATGATTTATATTTATCTTTATCGATATATAAATGCACTTAGCATACACAGTTTACATTACATATACTATAAAACTAGAAATAAATGTGCATATAAAGTGAAGTGTAAATACGAATATGTATTTATAAATTCTCATACTAATAATCTCATACTAATACTCTCTACTAATAGTTTTTGTAGTTATTCTATGATAATTTTCGTTAAATATTTCAAATGATTAAATATTATAATTAAATAAATGATATTCTTGCATTCCACTGACATTTGTAACTTGCATTGTCGCTTCTATTTTATTAATGTTTAAAAACGGTGTAAAATTTTTCAAGGAGAACGCAAATACAGAAAATGAAATCATGATGTAATAAGAAACAGGTGTAACATTTTCGAATCCAGTAAACAGCCAATTAAATTTTTGAGCCTAAATATCGAAAAATAATATGCTGCGAACATGTCAGAAAAAATGGCATGTCATTTTTACATGTCCATGTAAAAAAAAATCATAATTCGTGAAATTCTAGAAAAAAATCACATTTATATAACTCGCTGGTTATATTACATATCTATTTCGAAATAATTATAACGGTTTAGGTGTTCCCATAAAAACATTTCGAATTTCGAGAATGCAAATTCGATTAGTTGTTTTCTTACATCATGAATGAAATATGTTTCCAAAAACAAGATAATCATCAAAAAAGTTGCTTTAGAGACGCTATAGTCTATGATTTTTATATTGAGAGTTCATCACATTTCGAAATTACTCCAGAAAAATCTATGCTAAACCATACATATATTCCTCTTCATCTTTTCGCTCGAAATTTGAATTGTCGAAGGCGCGAAACGAAGATGTCTTATCAAATGGATGGTTTGCGATCATCTGATAGGAGTAGTGATCTACTAAGTTTTCAACGACGTGACTTGCGAGGGGAAGGGATGGCCGGCCCCCAGCATTGCTCTCTATATAAAATCACCCGTCGCGGTCCACAAATGTCAATAGTTCGTATTATACTGTGACATCGAAAACTTCTACTCGCATCAGTGTGCGATCAATATTCATTTTTTTTTTACTATCAATTCAACCAGATCAATTGGTATCCGGTCGACGATATAGGAGTGAATTCTCATCTCTCGTCTCGAATACGGTTTGGGACTCTCGAAGGTTTAATTTAAATTTGGTTTCTTCTACAATCAAGTTTGCCGAGACATCAAGATGACAACCCCGATATAAGAACACGAGTTTTCGAGTTACAGACTTTCAGAATCGATCTACCATTGTTACTCGACGAAACAAACAATAATGATATTCTCCATAATTCAGACAGATTTTTTATTAGAATTAGAGAGTCTCTAATCAGAATAAATCCGCTTATTGTCAGTTTATCCTATTGATTTATTTATTCAGATAATATTCGGAACAATCCGGAAATTTTCGATATTTTATCGAAATATCGAAAATTATTGATTCTAGTTCCCATCGCGAAACGCAATTGTAGTCGTCTTCACGTGTAGTTGGAGAACAATACTGTTTGTTTGACTCGAACGATTTGTTAGATTGGTATCAAAGTTTCATTAATCGGAAAATCGTGTTTGCAATTGGAAATAGTATTACAAAATAGTGTCATAATAGGTTCTTCGATTTATCCGTAATCATGAAACTTCTTCTGCGAGCGGACACTTATGTAAACATCGAATTGCCGGTAAACACGCCTACAGCAAAATGCACAGTCACTCAGGTAAAAAGTTAATCGAAATTTTTTTTGTTCTTTAGATTTTTTTTTTATTGCTATAAATAATTGAATAGATATAGCTATTTCCCATGTAAAGACAAATAAAAAATGTATAATATTGAAAAAACATCTTGATGTAATCTTTGGATTGATAAATGTTATGTATAATATCAGAATTTATGTAATTTTGCACTCCATTTAATGATATTAATTATTAAGATCATTTTTAGTTTTAAGGTTCTTCTAAAATTAAATTATAATAATCTTGAAAACATAAACACAATTTTTCTATTGAAAATTATTTTTCTCGAAAATTGTGCAACTATATACAATTGAACAAACTTAATCAATATTTTTTGCTTTTTTCCAAGAATAACTTCTTCGCTTGTATGATTTTTATTGATCATATACTTAAGATTTTGTATACTATAGTCATATTTGAATATACAAGGATTGCGAAAATAATAGAAAATTTTCTACGTGAATGTCGCAATCTTTTTCGGCATGATTTCTATGACGCAAATCGTACAATTGATCGAATATCAATTAAATTATTGCGTCGATCTCGACTCTTTGTTATTTTAAAATAGATTCTACATACACAATAATTGCGTGCAAAGAAAATATACTCGACAACAAGATATAAAAATATAATATTCTCATAATTTCTACATTTCTTTTCTGCGCGACAGATTTAAAATTACATTTACTCCAGTATTTATTGACACTTCTCCATCTTCACTAATCCACCTTACCGATTGAATTTATTCCGACACATTTATGGATCAATTCTATGTAGAATCATAACTTTGTTCTCGTAAGGCTTATAAGAATTTATGACTGAAATGGTTATAAATTTATACAGTAGCTCTACAGCTTCTTACTAATTGTAAAATTTACGAATAACCATACATTTTATTGACGCATAGAATTACAACTCAGTCATAAGTTTTATAAATCTTACAAGAACAAGTTACAGACCTTATGATTCTGCTTAGAATTGACCCTTTGGTCTTCGATTAAGATTTAAAGAGATTTTTAATTTATAAGTAGGCGTCTATAAAAAAGTCAAAATTCACGTTCAAACTTTCGTACATTTTTGCGGTTTGTAATCTGTTTGCAGATATTAGCTGCATTATCGGTGTCATTGGGTTCAATGCAAGTCGGCTATTCATCTTCCTATACATCGCCAGCGCTGGTGTCCATGCGTGATAATGCTACAGCGAGCTTCGAAGTTACCAAACAGATGGTGAGTCCAGCTCTGTCTCAGCTCTCCTAACTGCTGACATTTTTTAAAATATAATCCACTCTATCCTTAACTCCTACGCGTTAAAAATTTATTGTACAGAAAAACAAATCGCGCACTTTATTAGGCATACTGTACTTTACATGCATGTACAGAATTCGCCAAGTTTGCAAAAACTATATAGAGAAACGATCTCCGATGAACGTATTTATAAAAGTATTCGAAATAAAGTCGCAATCCGTGGATATACGACCATGAAATCATACAAATCTGATATTATCGGAAGTGGAAGATTGTGGGAATTGGACACGGTTTCTTGAACATCTAAATTGCCAATTATATGCGTTAACTGTTTAGCGATAGCATAAGAATAACTCGGACAACTATATTCGTGACTCACTGTATTTTTTGCGAAATCAAAAAGTGTCTTTTCAAAATCGCTTGATATTTTCATTTGATCTATAGTCTAATCAGTAGCTATGTTTTATATCTATAAATATCTATAAATATTATTTTTGCAAAGACTAATTATTTTATTATTTATATCTGTTATGTGAAGTTATCAGAGAATGAAATTGATATTTATGATATCATTTTCTTTATTTCTGCTTACTTCAAACAGATATTGTTTAAAGACATTTTAATTAAATTTATGATGTCAAGGAAAAATCCGACGGGATTGTTTATCGGCGATGCATTGCGGATCAATACAAAGTAGAAGCCAAAGTTAAGCGTCGATGATAAACGATGTAAACGCGTCACTTATAAATTATCGCGTTCTACGCATGCGTATGAAAAGGTACGACCTTCGTTATTCAAAGGTCAATGGATAATTAAAAGATTTAACCTCAAGTGCGTCATTGGTGTCTGGTCAGGGGCACGATGACCTGATTGCAATCGTATTGGCGAAGAAGCCGTTGTGCCTCAGTGGCCGAGAACGCGATTGGTCATCTCGCCAGACACGCCGATTTCGTCATAAGGTTTCAATATTGTGACGATATCGGAAATTGATTTCAGATATGTAAGCGAGCATGAATAAGATGCTTCTGCATTCAAAAGTGAGCCTCGCAAGCAGTGATGTAGAATATTCGTTTCGGGAAACCCGCTTTAATAAATTTGAGAACGAAAGACAACAAAATGTTATTACAATGATTACTTTTTTAACATGCCAAAATATAATTAATTGTTTAAAGAGTTATATACATATTGTATTTGAAAATTATTGCTTTTTCCTGTGTGTTTAAAAATTATTCGTTTATATTAAGATTATCTTGAGTGGAATATTTTTAATTAATGCATAATCTCTATGCGATGATATACTAAGATTTAAGTAAATTTATTTTTAATCTTTAGCGTAAAATATATTTTTGTATCTATTGGTAAAAATAGGAAAGCATAACTACTGATTGTGCGAATTTATTTTTGTAATACTCTCAAAATAATATATTCTAAATATATATATTTTGTTTTTATAAATTAAATAAATAATATAAATATTTAAAATATTCTAATAATTGCATTTAGTTATATTCTAATAATTAATTAATAATTAATTAAAAAATATTTTATTAAAATCTATCACAATAAAATCATTACCAATTAATTTTGTAATAGCAATTATTATAACAATTATTCTGCGTTTAGTGATCTCATTTGTAATAAAGATTTCGTAACTCATTTCTGCGTTGCGATAACTTAATTAAAATACACGACAACGGATGAACAACCAAAATGGTTGCCCTTCGCAATTGTTTTCCTTGACATTTTGCGGCTTCCCGATCTTATTTATATTCGAAGGATCAACGATGAATAAAACTATGCTTATACACGGTTGTTACTCGAACAATGAATTTAAACGATCAAGGATTGTCGATATGCACAGCATGTCATATATAATCGATCTCTGTCATATAAATCTTTTCCAATCCCGAATCGCTTCTGTACATAACAATAATAAATTTTAACCATTCTACGGAATGTCTGTTAAAAAAAAATTGTAATTATATATTAAAAGTTTATAGATTTATTAAGACATTATATAATACATTCGGGCAGAAGTTTAAATTTTTAATATCACTTGTATGAAGTATATTGCAATTAATTTCAAGACTAACTTTGACTAACTTTAGATATTCTATTTGATAATTGATTAATTAATTAACAATTAGAAACTTGCAATAAATGATGTCTCAGAAAAATCTATTTTAAACTTAATTGTGAAATTTATAAATTATATATATATATATCATTCCAAATTTTTTATATTACAGAGCATGTGGATTGGATCACTTATGCCATTGAGTGCACTTGTCGGTGGCATCGCTGGAGGACCGCTCATCGAATATATAGGAAGGAAAAAGACAATACTTGCTACAGCGTTTCCATTTATCGGAGGTAAGCTTATCGAAATATACACAATATAAAAAAACGTTTACGTAATGAGATATAATATAGAAACATATGTACGTATTGAGACATATATATGTGAATGAACGAATTATCACAATAACGTTATATAAGTCCCATCACTGTCTACCATCATTTATTTAAATTAGTTATATCGTTTTTCCTTTGTATTCCGAATACTGTTACCCGTAAATAATAGGTCGTGTTATATGATGATATGATACTTTTTACAGCATGGCTCTTAATCGCGCTAGCTCAAAATATTCCGATGATATTGGCTGGGCGTGCGATATGCGGTTTTGCCGTAGGCGTTGCTTCTTTAGCATTACCTGTGTACTTAGGCGAAACGATACAGACAGAAGTGCGTGGTACTCTTGGTTTAATGCCTACCGTTTTTGGTAACTCCGGTAAGTTAAATAGAAGATGTAAACCTTGTTATCGATTTATATGTGTACGTGTTCGTTGCTAATATGATTCGAATATTTAAACTTGTGAATGTTATTTAAATATAAAAATATATATATTTGTAAAATAGATATATATTTGTAAAATATGTCCCACAAATTCATAAAGGTTTTATATTCAATGTGCAGGAATATTACTATGCTTCGTAGCGGGTATGTATCTGGATTGGAGAAATCTGGCGCTGTTAGGGGCGAGTTTACCACTACCATTCTTGATTTTGATGTTCATAATTCCGGAAACGCCAAGATGGTACATTTCCAAGGGAAAAACAAAGAGATCCCGAAAAGCTCTTCAATGGTTGCGCGGTAAAGACGCAGACATAACGGATGAATTGACTATGATCGAGAAATTACATCAAGAATATCTCGAAAGCGAGCGAAATATTTCCCAAAATCTAATTTCGGAATTAATGAAAAGTAAACACTTCAAACCTCTTCTCATTTCTTTGGGTCTAATGTTGTTCCAACAAATGTCTGGCATCAATGCGGTGATATTCTATACGGTGCAGATCTTCCAAGTACGTATTATATTAATCAGTTACTTTTCTCTACTGACTCGCCAGTCCAATATTCCAATAATTTTTAAATACATAATTCTCTAATCAAATCATGAAAATAAAATGATGATAATAATGCACGAAATAAATGCCAAATAAATTTTTTAATTTCGAGAAATACAGTCCGACACATAATAAACAACAAACATTTTTTTTTTCAGGACGCTGGTAGCACAATTGATGAGAATCTCTCGACCATAATCATTGGGATAGTGAATTTCATATCTACCTTCGTCGCCGCGTCTGTAATCGACAAGTTGGGCAGGAAGATGCTGCTGTACATAAGCGCCGTGTTGATGGCCCTGACCCTCTTCTCCCTTGGTGGATTTTTCTACGTGAAGTCAATGAATGTGGACGTGTCGGCCTTCGGCTGGCTGCCATTGGTCAGTTTGATTGTGTACGTGATAGGCTTCTCATTAGGCTTCGGGCCTATTCCTTGGTTGATGATGGGTGAGATCCTGCCTGCCAAGATCCGCGGCTCCGCCGCGAGCATCGCGACCGCCTTCAACTGGATGTGCACCTTCATTGTAACAAAGACCTTCGAGGATGTCATAGGAGTAATCGGTGCACACGGCACCTTCTGGATGTTCGGCATAATCGTCGTGATAGGCTTCGTCTTCGTGATCGTTAGTGTGCCGGAGACCCGCGGCAGATCGCTCGAGGAGATCGAGAAGAGGTTCACAGGTCCAACTAGAAGGATGAGCGCAGTCGCCAATATGAAACCGACACCGATGTCGTGCTAGCTGCTGAACTTCCGATCGCGACTCGCGATAAAGAAACTCGAGTAAAAAATAGGATTCCTTACGGTGTCCTTCTAAGGGAAAGATTCCCTTATAGATATGCTTTCCCTTAAAGGGAAGTTCGAAGGAAAGTTCAGGTTCGAAGGTTATACTTCTCTCTTCTATGTAAAGTGAAGCTTCTGTTCCTTCCTTCTTATCTTTTCCTCTTTATTCTTATTTCCAAGATCTTCGGCTCCCTTTCGCGAGATATATTTGTTATAAGTTAGAGCAAGAGCGATTCGGAAATAACCGATAAAAAATAGAAATCGGTCGTAGATCTGAATAGTATGTAGAAATATGCAGACGAAAGTGCTTCACATCTCTTTAAATAAATTGAAGAGGCACACAATTGGGTGAAAAATTCTATTGAAAAATTTAGTGCAATAGCAATTTCGTAAAAGATCTATATTTTTAAAAAGTTGCTTAAGATAATTCCTCGATTGTACTTTTAAACAGAATCTTACGATATAAGATATAAAAACACATTGTTTTCGTTCATTCGCTTCTTCAATTAGCCTCGTGAAACATGATTTCGGCAAATTTCGCTTTAACGTATTCCTATTCAATACGAGGATCAGAGCTAACAAGTTAGTGCCAATTTTGTCGAGAACCCAAATTGCGAGGCCAATTAAGTAGCTTCGTGGAATATAAATGTGTTACGCTTTCCCACCGCGGAAATGGCAAAATATGTGACTATCAGCTGTTGACTAGGTGTGTAGTTGCAATTGTTTTTATTATTCCCGACAGTCCTACAAGGCCTACCTCAAGTTGATACTGCTCTATTAGAATATAGTAGATAATACTGTCGTTAGATGTACGCGTAGGTCAACGCTAGTCGCGCGCGAGCGTGCGTTTCTTTTTTTATAGCGTAATTTGCGTGGGGCTGTGGTATCGCATAGATTCTGTGTGATACGATTAATCGTCACGTGCATCTTGAATTTGAATTAAAAACACGCGTAATGTGTACTTTTATATGTATGTATGTGTAGGTATACATATACTATATGTATGTATACATATGTGTGCGTGTGCGCGCGCGCGCGCGCGCGCGCGTGTGTGTGTGTGTGTGTGTGTGTGTGTACATACTATTATATGCCGACCAAGAAACCGGTCTTTCGAACAGAGGCGAATTTCCCATGCGACAATAACGTTTAAAACCAATCGCCACAGTAATTACGAATTGTAAATAGTCGAAGAGATTTACGCCATAGTGATATTATTTACGTTCAAAAAAAATTGTTGTTAATTTCAATCGTAATTGGAAAATTATTTTTCTATTGCCTCTTTCTTATTTTTAGACGAAAGAGAGGAAGAAAGAGAGGAAGAATGAAAATTGAGCTTTGATTATGGTTAATCAGCATTGAAGAAATTGATCGTTATTATTCTAGCAGCTCGTATTATCGTAATCTTCGTATTAAACTAATGATGCTTGATATCGGATGGCTGTATCGATGTGGGATGTGATTTTAAATATATACGTATATACGTATATGATAATTTAAGCGTTATAACACATAGCAGATATATATTTTTAAATGATTACGAAGGATTACGAAAAGTAGAAACTTAGTTGTAAAGTCGAGATGAAGTTCTTAGAAAGTTACGTAAGAATGTGTAACGCTAAAGGAAAAAACCTTAGACAACTGTAATATAGTTGAGTCGCCTATGTTCGAAAGTTAGGATAAAGCTGCGTCGAGCACCTGACGAGTGTTCTCGGTCAAATAATTTAATAGAGATTCGCTGGCAAATTGTTGTGAAAGATGTTATATTATATAGAGGAATACATTATTTATATACTTTACATAAATTATTGATACATATTTATATATATTTGTTATCAACAATTTATCGCTTGAGATTGTAAAAAAGAGAATTATGTACACATTAAACAAATCTATTTTATATATTTTTCATAAAGGAAGATATATTTAAAAATTAAATAAATCAAAATTGATTAAGAAAATTATTTTTAGAGGATATCTACAAAAATTAAAACATTCGAATCAGCATTGTACTTTGCGATGTCTTTTAAGCGTTCGCATTGCCTGTATGAAGTGAAATATTTAACAACTTATAGGCAATGTAAATATGTAAGTTTTATTATCTATTCCGAATTACTGCATGTGACCGGGTACATTCGCAGTATGTTTGGCATAGTGCAAACTAAATGCATATCATAATCGACAACTGACGAAATACGTTAGAAAACGTAAAATATCAAGTATACGATTTTATAAGTTTATCAGAGTGTGCTTGTAGTTGCATGCGTTCGAATAGAAAGATTCTATTAGTAGAGAATCTTGTTTGATAGAAGTGTAAGAACGATAAAACATGCAGAATATTTCTCGTAGTTTCTTTTCTCTCTCGCATTTCTAGGCTGCGTTCCGATATTCATAGCCAATACTGAAAATCTATACGGAAAGAATAGTTTTTGCCAAAGTATCTAAAAATTTAATCAGATCTGAAAATAATTTTGTTGGACAATTAAAATAATTATGTAGAATGCTCAAATTGGTTACTAGAATGACAAAACTTTTTGCAAAAGTGCTCATAATTGAGATATTTATGTAATTATTTTAATAATTCAACAAAATTATTTTCAAATCTTTATGTAGATATATTTTTAGATACTTTAGTTAAATCTTTCTTTTCTAGATGTATGTGCACTACAGATTTTGCAGCACTGGCAGTGAACGTTGGAACGCCTTCACAATAGACGTCGTTTGCAGCATGCGAAATCTCGTTTTAACATTTACATAAAAGTAAGTACTGCACAAACAAAATCCACGGCAAAGTCTCATTTTAAAATTGTGAAAATAAACATTCGAACAAAAGACTATTCCTTTGCGATTATGCGAAGTTAATGTACTCACTTTGATATCACATAAAGCAATAAGTGCACAATATCTTGTTTTACATAAGAGTTGAATACGTTATTACTCTCCTTTGTAGTACAACGACCAATCACGGCATTTCTGTTTCTTATATTTACTGTTTATATTTGTTGCTACTGTAAGTAATACCTGCCGCTTATTCATAAGCTATTTGCCAAAGCACAATGAAGATGGCGGAATATTTTTGATAATTTAATACTCATGTTTACGAATAACTTATTAGAATAAGTTATTATGTGGTATAATTTTAAGATTATCTACAAATGTATAAAATGATACATTTATGTAAAACTGTTACTTTAATTTTTTATCCTTTCCTTTTGATATTTTTATATAATAATATTATATTAGCAATGTTATTCAATTTTTCTGTTATAAATAAAGACGTGTAATTACAAAAAGCAATTATCAATTCAATAAGAATAAAATTTATGTATAAAAATGCTACATGATATATAGTAAAAACAAAATTCGTAAATCAAAATATAAAAGTCCTTGAAAATCTGAATAAAAAGCAGTTTTTTAAATAAATATATATATAATCTCATATGACTCAACCAGAAGTAAACATTCCACAATCATTATAATAAATAATAACATGAAGGCTCTTTGTATTTCGTGTTGTCACACATTTGAACTCATAAAAAACATTACAACATTTCAACTTAAGTTGAAAGGTGAATTCGGTTTCATGCATATCATGTATCCTTGTTGTTCATTAGATATTAAATATTAAAATTATCATTAGATATTAAAAAAGGATAAAATGATAGCAGTGTGAAAAAGAACGCATTCGGAGACATTTTATATCACAAATAAATAGGTAAGACAAAACAGCTTAGTTCAAATATATCAAAAATATATTTTATTAAGTGTTTGTCGTAAATTCTATCGAGTTTAATAAAGTGTTTGTCATAAATTCTATCGAATTTAGTAATATAAATCATATTGTGCAGTAAAAATTAATTTTTTTTTACTAGGAAACACAATAACAAATTGTGTCACTTATACATAAATTTCTTACATTTAAGTTTCTATTAAGTATGTAGATTTATTGCAA
>NW_012130122.1:1176826-1179721 GCF_000143395.1 Atta cephalotes | reverse complement strand
CTCGGTTTAAACTTTTTTTCTCTTTATTAGTTTTCTCTTTTTAAGTTTAAGAAAAATAAAAATAAGTTAAATCGAGATGAAAGTTAATTATATTATATGTTGATCATCTATGATATGTTTCATTAGGAAATAACAAATTCTTTTTGATTTCTAGGTGATGTGTAATCATTTTGGATATCAATTATGAAACTTTATTTCTAAGATGGAAAGTGAAAAGTGAAAATTTTAACCAAAGTTTGAAGTTAATGGAGAAATTTTTTATTTTTCACGTTTCCTAGGAAAAAAGTTTCATGATTGATACACTATTTACATATTATGTTATATATATTATTGGCATAAAATGCCAACAAAAATTTTGCATTATAACATGATAATGCCTTTCTAACAATATATATTAATTTTAACTTCGATTTAACTTTTTTCAAATGTTTAGAATTAGAAAAAGATAAAGAATAAAAAGTTAAGATTAAATTTATATTGGTAGAAACTCTGATAGAAATAAATAACACTTTTTGCTGTTATGTTTTGAAGTAAAAAATATAAATTAATTCTTACTGCATAAATGCGTGATTACATAATTAATGTAACATAAGTAACGCAACGTTTTCTATAACGGAGCGAAATAGATGAAATAGAAGATCAAATCGGAAGCGAAATGATGCGGAGTTGACAAAAACATAACCAAAACGTAGCTTACCCATAACCTGGACTCTGCATATGGCACAGGTGTCACACTCGACGTCCCAGCTCCACATAGCCACGGCGTTCCATTTCTTCAGAGTAAACATCTTATCGTTCTTCTGATTGTCGCCATCGATTCGATCACCCGGATCTTGTTCGGAATCGCCCATGATTTGAGGTTAGAAACGCTAGCGAAACGCGAAACAACGCGAGGAGATAAACGCGATCCGATCAGCGCAATCATGAATCAGTAAGATCCACAACTCCACACTCCACACACTGTAACGTCTGTGATATACGTACAGTGACAGTGACCAGTGATAGTAGTAATGCGCCGCGGCCGTTGTGCCGTTTTGCACCTAATTGCGCTATTTGCACCGATTGCGGAACCCGAACACTCCCGCGCATGCGCGGCATCATATGTATGCATATTCTCTAAATTCTTTGGAGTGGAATTTCATTCTATAAAAAATAAAGCCAGTCTTGAATAAAAGTGGTCCCATTTTCAATCTTGAATAAGATTTCACTTTTCAGAGTGACAATTCACTTTAAAAATTTTAGAAGGTTCGTATACTTATCTTGGTCGAGTTCAAAAATTCATTGTCATATACTAGCGACACCAATATCAATTTTATAGAATTACGTATCACGTTATCAACAGATGACATTATTGATGAAGCGTCGGAAAATTGAATTGCAAAACAAATTTATGAACATATATTTAATGTTTTCAATGTGTGAATAATTCAGTGAAGTAAAGAATACAGGTAAGAAAAACAAAACTTTTATTATATATAATTGTTACTGTTTGAAAATAAAAAAGTGAGAAATGAAAAGGTTATGCACGTGTTTTTCTCTTGCTCACGTGTGTTGGTCGTATACTAACTATATTTTGTATTTACAATTTATATTTTTCTATGATAGTTTTTCGTAGGTTAGTTGAGCTAGTCAAAGAAGTTTATTCATCTTAAAAATGAAAATGAGAAAAATGAAAAAAATGAAACAAGGACCTCTTAAATTAGGAAAAGGGACAATGGCAGTTAATACAAAAAAGAAAAGAAATTTGAGTAAATTAATTATGAAAGAGTTCTTTGAACAAGATTTTGAAAATAATAGAGATAGTGATATATATGATAGTGATGAAACAAGTAAAAACATAGGTATGATTAAAAATATTAGAATTTGTTTGATACTTTAAGTACTACTTCAACTTTATGGTATTCTTTTATATAGATCTTTTACATAAAGACGAACTGCTTGATAATGATATTAATAGAGATAGCGATCATAGCGAGAATAATTTGAATTCTGAATATAAAATATCATTAATAAAGCAAGATACTGATTCTGATTTTTACAAATATATGAAAGAAAATAATAAAAATCTTTTGGACTTTGGAATATCAAATGTTGATGATGATGATGATGATGATGATGATGATGATGATGATGATGATGATGATTCTTCAGTAAATTTGGATGATGCATACATTTCTGAAGAAAATTTAGAGGTATGTTTTTATTAAATATAATTTTAACTATTTTTTGTACTTTTTAATAATATTATTAAATATCCAGATTGCTAGCTACGATAGTGATCTTTCATTAGAAGAAACCGAAAGTAATTCTAAAAAAATTACTATGCAATTATTGAAAATTTGGCAACAAGAAATACAAACTGATAAGTAAGTTTTTTCTCGTTATTTTTATTGAATTAATAACAAAATAACCGTGTATTATCCCTTTTAGATCAATTGATACTATTAAATGTGTTATAGAGGTCTTTCATGCAGCTTTGAATAATGTCGCAGTATCATCAAATACAATGCAATATAAAATAGAAGGAAGTGCAAGTTAGTTTTGTTTTATTTTATTTGTTCTTAAATTACTAAATTATTTTTCAAATGATTGTATTAATTTTATTACAAATATTATGTTTAGCATTTAATGGCGTGGTACAATTATGTATAACGCATTTGCCTGATGCATTTAAATGTATTTTGAAGCTGGATGCAGAATCGCAGAAACCATATAAAGAAGCTAGAAAATTTGAAAAAATACAAAAAGTTTTGAAATTGTACTTATCAGATCTGATTAAAGTATGTATAGATAAATCCTTTATTTATATCACGCACATAAACACACACACACACGCACGCACGCACGCACGCACGCACGCACGCACGCACGCACGCACGCACGCACGCACGCACG
>NW_012130122.1:1166826-1176424 GCF_000143395.1 Atta cephalotes | reverse complement strand
CACGCACGCACGCACGCACGCACGCACGCACGCACGCACGCACGCACGCACGCACGCACGCACGCACGCACACACACACACACACACACACACACACACTAATAAATATATTTGTTTCACAGTTATTGCAAAGTATAGCATTATCCAATAGTGCTATTCTCACAGTGCTTCTAAAGCATCTTCGTCAAATGTTGCCTTACTTTCAATCATTCTCATCTTCAATTAAATCATTGTTAAAAATCTTATTAAAGCTATGGTCAAGTGGAGAAGAAACCGTGCCTGTTATAGCTTTTTTAAATATCTTGCATATTGCAACTAGCAAAGAATTTATACTTGAAGAATTATTGGAGGTAAGATCCATACAATATGATAATGAAAATGTTTGGTAAAAAACATTGGTATCATTAAAGTTTTTTTTAGACTATGTATGAGAAGTACGTTCAAATTGTGAAATTTATTTCACTCAATATATTACCAAGAATAAATTTCATGAGGCAATCTTTGCTCGAGCTTTATCTGCTTGATCATAATACTTCGTACAATCATGCCTTTTTACATATCAGGCAATTAGCGATTGATTTAAGAAACGCTGTAACATTAAAGAATAAGGTAATTGTTAAATAGCAATTATATACTTTTTATAAAATTTATGAGTAACATCTAAGATTATTTTCAGAAAACTCTTCAGGCTGTATATAATTGGCAGTATATAAATTCTTTGCGCTTTTGGACAGAATTAATAACTAAGTCAAAGGATAAATCAATATTACGATCGCTGTTATATCCCTTAGTTCAGGTACTAAATAAAATTTAAGCAATGAAAGTAATGAAAATAATTCAATAGAAAAATGCTTTAATTTTTTATAGATTATTATAGGAACAATAAAAATTAATCCAACTGCGCAATATTATCCATTGCGATTCTATTGTTTAAAAATGTTAATAACTATTTCTAAAGAAACCGGAACGTTCATACCTATTTTGCCGTTTCTTCTTGAGGTATTTTTTTCATATTTTTAACGATATTTATAATATCATAGAGTACATTATCATTTTGTATATCAAATTTTTCTTTTTAGATACTGGAGTCTTATGATTTTAATAAAAGGCATAAAACAGTTATGATGAAGATGAAACCTATATCCTTTGATTGCATTTTGAAAGTGTCGAAATTACAATTTATAGAAAATGGCTTCAAAGATGGTATTATTGAAATTTATGATCTTATACTAGAACATGCGGCGAGTGAAAGTCATAAAATATATTTTCCAGAACTTTATACACCTTGTATAATACAGGTATTTTAAGAAGAAACAAAATTTAAAAAAACCAGAAATTTGTATTATTAGACATATCGAAAATATATTATTAAATCAATATATTTTATCTTATAGTTAAAAGAATTTCTGGAGAAATGTCATGTAGCAATTTATTGCAAGAAAATGAAATTGCTTCTAAATATGATTGAAGAAAATAGAAAACATATCGAGATCAAGCGTAATAAAGAAACAATAGACTTAAAAAGTATGGCAGAGATTACAAATTGGGAAAATAGAACGAAGACAGATGGTACAGCAATAGCCAAATTCTATTCTTCTTACGTTAAACTTCGTGAATCCCAAAACCTTAAACTTCTTACGAAGAATGAAGAAGAATTTAACATATCCGTTAGGAGAAAATCAACAAAACATAAATTAGATGAACAGAATGCAGAAGATAGTGAAGAAGATGAGTTTCAGGTGAAACGGGAATTGAAATAAGAGCAGAGAAACAATTGAATAAGAAAAAAACATAAGCATTAATATAAACAATGATTGAAGTTAAAAATAAGGATAAGATCACTCTGGACTTTGGAATTAACAATTATACGTATTCAATATACATGCTGTGGGAATATATTTATTGTTTTATATCTAAATATGAATTTTGTTATTATATATATCTTTATATTTAATATAAATACTTATCCCTTATACAGTAATTTACTTATAATTATAATAATAATTCTGATTATTATACAGATATCGCGCGTACATGTTGCGCGAGATACGGTCAAATTTCTTGATAACAATTTTTTTATTCAATATCTTTTATGCATAAAGCGCCTGTTGAAGAAAGAAATACTTCATGTGTGAAACGTGTATATTTTTAAATATTATAATTTTAATTTTATAACAAAACTAGAAATTTTGTATACAATTAATATTTGTGTATAATGATACTAATAATATAGAAGATAATTAATAATTTATATGAAAAAAATACGAAAGATATGTAGGATGCAAAACATTTATTTAAGACTTTGATTTCAAATTAGATCAATTTTGTACATACACAATAGCTACAATTATATTTTTAGACTGTGTTATAAATTTACAATCAATTTTTTTAATATACAGGCATATCACCGACAAGTATGTAATAGACATAATGATGATAAACTATGAAAATTTTTAAATTAATTCAACGATTTCGTTTTTCTTTATAGCACTCCATTACATTTGTTTCGTTTCTAAACATAATAAACATATCGTTTTTATAAAAATATATCTTTAATGACACAAAAAGCAAATGCGCAATTTTTGCTCTAATTTTATCTACTTTACAAGAAGACGTTGTTGCATGCTCTTTTTTTTAGCAAGTTTCAATTTGCATGATGATACAAACAGAATATGGGATATAACTCATATAATATTGTGATATAATTCATATCCGTATTGGAACAGATATATGTATATGTATATATATGTGATTAGCATACAGACTACTCGCGTTGACAATAAAATTTTTGTCGCTATACAAATTGAATAGATTTTATTTAATTCATATCATTTTATGCTGTGCTACGATGAATTTTTTAGTACAACTAGTGCATTAGCAACAGCAATATAACATTGAAACAATGTCTGTTTTGTAACAATTGATGTCGAAATAAAAATGAAAAAAAAAACTGCAAATATAATATATAAGTTATTGTGACGAATATATGAATGATGATGATAAAGAAAAAAAGAATTAAACTCTACTATTATATGAACGAGTAAGAAGGGCATATTGCTTTATTAATATATGCATATATTCGTAAAATACATACATTTTTTTAATAGCCCTTAAGAAAAAATAGTATACTCATTAATAATCGCCTAATGTCCTTTAACATATAAATTGACAGGGCGAAGTTTAAGCATTTAAAATAAAATAAAGATTATATTCTAAAACGCATATATTTTTTCCTTTAATCATAAAATTATTAAAAAATTCATAGTGTTTGAAACAATTCATAAATACACTGCACCTACAATTAAGTTTACCCTAAAGAAGTGCGAGCCCATAGTTACATAGTAAGAAGAATGTAATGTAACTTTTTTGGGCTTTTCAGACATGCATCTTTGTTTACGGATCAATGGGATCAACTATGTATCCTCTAAATTTTCAACATTGCTTAAAAACAGACTTTATTTTTCTTTGTCAGCTCGATAATAATAAGAAAAGCTAATATTAATGAGAAGACTAATTAGCAAAATTTTGAGTTATATTAATAAATCATTGTAAGCATGATAGGTGAGTTGTTTGGTTCGTCTTTTGTTCGATTATTCAATTCTAATTAATAATCATCAGAGCTGTATTTATCTAATAATCTGATGTTATCTAACTGTAGAAATAGGAAAATCATGTAACATGTTTGTTATTATTTAAATCGTACAAAACTAATCGCACGATATAACGTGTGTTTATATGATAACATAACTTATATAAATGTAACTGACTGAAATGCTGCAATATCTTAAGTTAATTTTTAATGATCTAACTAGTGATAGTAAAGCAGATTATGTTAAAAAAAAACTGGCGTGAAAAATATTTATAACTAAATTTGAATTGTACTTTTACAAAACAGTGTGACGCTTTCAATAGTTTTAATAATTTCTGCACAAAATATTCATGTAACTCAAAAATATTACTCGAGTTGATAATCATTATTACACTTGTTAAGACTACAAACCAGTAATAAGAAATTGTAACTTTGAAAATCATTTTTGCAAAATATTATTACATCATGAGACATGAGAAACTGAAATATTTCTGTATTTAATTACAAAATGCATTCATCATTCTCACGTACCGTAATATCAGTCTATATACAAGCTAGAAGTACATAAACAAAGTTGTAGTTAAATTGCGATAAAAAGTAATCATCTCATTTAGTACTTTCTAAAGGCCATGTCATCTCATATAACACTTTAGATTATCTTTAAAAATTCTTATGGTACTGCAAACACACATTGCAATTACAGAATCTCCTTTCTCTCTTCCTCCTCCTCCCCCCTCCCTCTCTCTCTCTTTCTTTCATTATGCAATCACAAGAGTGTGTGTCTGACTTACAACAACTATTTTATATCAAAAAGATAAGAAAAGAAAGAGAGACCACACTTCCTAAATTGATGAATCTATAATTGTGTTTAAAACTAGATCATGTTGTCATATGCTTCGAACTAATAGAAATTTAATTTTAGTTACTTAATATATAATACAAACGTTATAAAAAGACTATTACAATTCTGCTGCTGATAACTACCTTATGCAATTGTTTACTCTCGTCTCCGTTATTACATCTTAACAATGCGGTGTAAATGATTATCTGTTTTTATTTCCAAAATATAAGTCATCTGTACACTGATAGCAAGTTCTTTTCTTTTTCTAGCGCTATTGATTTCATTTACAACAATATGTAATGTATATTAACATAGATATCTGTTTTTCATATATAAACAAAAGAGAAAATTTACACATCCTATCTTATTTTCCATATCCAAATATCATCATATATTTTATCATGTATAATGTTCATATGCATACATAATTGCAAACTATACATAAAACCAAAAACTTTAAAAGATACATTTAAGAGTACAAATCAAAAAGCTATTAACACAGTGTAGACATAATTATCCTACATGTATAATAAAAGATGTTATTGAAAAAATTCATTTTACGAAGAAATAGAGAAAAATACTTTCTTAATACACGTAAAATATCACTATATTTCTATATAGGATATAAAATCCTCATATAAAAAAAATCGATACGTTTTTTCTGTAGCCAAAATAATTTCAATTAGTCCACTTTTAAACAAATTAAAATTTAAATACATAAATTAAAAGAAATATGAAATATAGCAAATAAGAAAACAGGATGCGCAGTTTGATACAAAGTAAGGCATTCGAAATTATCATTTTCACTTACTTCATTATATACAATATATTTTATAAAGGAAATAGATCAATATTTTTAATCGTTATAAATGAAATGCTTTATGATAACTTCAAGTGTCTTATGGTGAAAGTTAGACATTTTATATAAAGTAGAAATCAAAATTTACTAATAATTTTAAAAAAGCTTAAAAGGATTATTGGCATGCAATTCTATTATTTTATCTAATGCTGTTTTTTCTGATATTGTAATTCGTCATGTTAGTAATTATGAGTTTAAATTGATTAATGTTTACAAAATATACAATGAAAAATGATATCATAAGAAACATCATTGTGCATCAGGATGTTTACAATATTTCTATTTATATATAATATATATAAATTTTATTCCTTTTCTTTAATATTTCACATCAGATACTTAATCTACTTTGTAAAATCATGGCATCTATTTAGAAATATTATCATACACAATGGATGTTTCAATAACATTAGTAATTATATTAAAATATTTGTCTGTATGTATCATTCTTTTTCTTTAGCATAATTTATTTTTTGCAAGTTAAAAAAAGACAAACCTTAAAAAAACTCAAGTGTAATTTGTTAACGTTAGACTATCGTAAAGGATTGGCATCAGTCAACAAGCACGCTAGCGCTGTATACCTTTCTAGTTTTAAACTGGAAATCCGGTTCAGATGTTTCTTGAGCGTATTTGTAGTAATTGGTTGACAAGGTGCAACACAGGGTGGCGAATCACCAATCAACTCAACTATCGTCACTACAAAAGTTGACCATTCAGAAGGCAGGGAATCATCTGTGTCACACAATTGTTCAACTTGCTCGAGCATCGCTGCTATTGCAGACACACCAAACTGAAAGAATAAATAATAATTGTTAAATAAGATTATTGCGTTTTATATATATATGCTTAGAATTTGTTGAAAAATTTATAATCGTATGTTAAAATTATACAACACGCGCGCGCGTTTGTTGTGTGTGTGTGTGTGTGTGTGCGTGTGTGTGTGTGTGTGCGCGTGCGTGCGTGCGTGTGTGTGTGTGTGTGTGTGTGTGTGTAACTAACCTTATTCAGAAGAGCAAAAGTTAAGCTATTATTTTTAACAGGATGATTAGTAGCAGAGTCGGATAATGCTCTTGCTAATCGCAATATAGTATCAAAATCTTTCACAGCATCGAGCCATCTTCGAAATTCGGAATAAAAATCTGTTAATATATGACAATCTCTACGGCCTATCACGGCTAAACCTTTAAATATCGCAGTCCACAATTCTCTCAACTGCTTACTATATTCTGTCACATTTAGGTGAGGTAAAAAACGCAGTAGTAACGTCTATTAACATATAAATGCAATATAAAGTATTGAAAATAATAAAATTTTAAATCTCATCTGTTATCCATCAAATTACCTTTCCTTTTCGAATACTTAGCATACTAGCTAATTTGTCATCTTGTATTAACTGTTGCATACATGTTAAAATCATGTTTATCAATTCTGGTTCAGTTTTAGTCGTATTTACGTCAGATTCCCCTTCCTGTTGTTGTTGAGGTTCCGGAATTAAAGCGAGTGGATTACTCAAATCTTCGAGCTTGAATTGAAGTGTAAACAGCTATAAAGAATAACATTAATAAAGAATGCATTATCGAATTATTTATTTTATTAATTATAATAGAGAATATGATAGTACTCTCTCAATTTCAAGAAGTAGTTGTCGTGTTTTTTTAGTGTCCTTCTGTTGAGACTGAGGAGTAGATTGAGAGTCGTTATTTGATACGACATCCATGTCGATAAGTTTACGTGGTGCTGTCACACTACTGCAATGAAGTTTGCCTAATGAATTCTCAAATTGAGCTGGCGTATATGCTGATCTTGAAGCGGTTTGAGGTGTTGGTTCCCAATCTCTAAAAGTCAAGCGAAAAAATTAAGAATACTAATAAATAAAATATATGAATAAATAATCTTTAAAAAATAAATAACCAATCTGTATATAAAATAAATTTGGTATTTCCAGTTATCTCATTGGTTGTTATAAATTATTCTCTTAAATTCTACGATTTCAGTAAAAAAAAGTAACGTTATCGCATGTTTAGTGGAAAACATATTTTGCAATACTATATTATCATAAAAATGCAAATCCTCACGTGATAAAACATAGGAATGTAAAATACAAATATAAATTATTGTAGAAAATGTATGAGTTTTATAGAAATAAAAAACATACCTATGATCCCTGTGATATCCATTGTTATTATGATGCTTCTTATCTTTTTGTTCTCGATTTGCATGTTGTTTATTCCGCTTATCACAGAATACGACATAATAGTGATCATCAACATACGGTTGAATTGTATTAAGTTGTAATAATTGAATATTAATTAACCATTGCTTCTCATGAGCTTTTATAGCAAGTTTTCCTGAGTGTTCATATTCTCCCGAAGCATTACCATTAATGTTGTGAGAATAATTTTGATGATGATAAGGTCTTTGATTATTTCTGTCATGATTACGATGAGGATATTGATTATTTTTAAAAAATGCTTGATGTCCAGCTTGTTGTTCGTTATGATAGTAAGATCTGTTCTGGTTTCTCTGATTTCCTAAATGTGAGTAAGAATGTTGGTGTTGCTGATGATTGGTTTGGTTGTTAGGAAATGCAGGCATCATGTGATCTGGTCGAAGGAACTGTGGGCCTCCTAAATTAGGATGTAGTTGCTGAAACATAATAAAAAATTACATTAAAAAAAGATATATAATTATAAGATATAAAAAAAGATATATAAGATTATAATTATTGTAATAATCATAATATATATAATCTGTAAAAGAAACTTACAGGAGGAAAACCATAAGAGCCGTGAAGAGGTTGCCTTGGAACTGGTTGTGGCATTAAATGTGACATTAAATGTGGTGGAGAAGGATAACGTAACACAGTACCAGCTTGATCTAATAAATAGAAGAACCAATGTCAGGAAATATTCCAAGAGTTAATTTAAAAATTTAGTCGTTCTTTTTAATTATAATCAATTGTAATATTTTGCATGCATTAAAGCAGATAATTATAGCTAACAATATTTCATATTAATTGTAACAAATAAAATTAGATGTATAAATAGAAATATAAAATACACATAATTTTGACTAAACATTTTGATTAAGCAACATATTTCAAGCTAGATACTTATTGAATAAACAATAAACGCGAGTATTTGGAAATTTATGTTTATGTTTGTAAGAAATATTCCTTTTCTTGATTGTACTAAATACTAGCATTCAAATTCGATGTTCATTGTATACAATTAAACTTGTGCGACATTTATGTAATAAGTAATAACAAAATTTTCGCGTTTGCTGTTCGCTAAGTATATATCCAGCTTAATAAATAAAGTAAACTTAAAAAAACGCTTTAAAAAAAAGTTCTGAAATTTATATTTGCCGAATACTTATATAATTTGCAAATATATACAAATCTGCATACATTTTAATACAATACTTATAAATAATATTATACTTACTAATTAAGCCTAATATTCTAGGATGTTGCATCAACTGAGGATGTGGTGCTCTTATATTGGGCACAACTATAGGGTGTGCTCCAGGTAGACCCAATCCTGGTGGAAAACGTGGTGGAGGTAGGCCATTAACTTGAAGTTTCTCATTCAAAGAGAGAGCCTCAAAAAGAAGCGAACCTTCAGATTTCTTCTGTTGTTGCGTTTGAGGTTTGCTGAGACCTGGTGGTGGTCTATTTGCAATAAGCCCTCTTTCCAACTCTTCCACCGTACAAGCATTTGGTAAAGATAATCGTGGCTGAGCTTTCGGAAGAGATAAATTCAAAGGACTACCCCAAACACCAGGTCGGGGAACTATTCCTTCCTTATCCAATACCAAATGTGATAAATTATCTTCAATATTTATGTTAGAAATAGACTGAAAAAAATATAAAGCATATATAAAGTTTAATATTTAATACATAAAATTATTTATTTGTTTAAATATTAATAATAAGAAGACAAAAAAGTACGTTCATTAAAAGTATTTTTAATGAAATATGTTATAAGATATTATTTACAAGTTATATTTATATAAAGACTTATGAAACTTATGAATCATATCATTGTTGAATTATAAATTTTCTTTCAAAGTTTAAAATAAATAAAAAATATCTAGCAAGTTTATGTATGTTACGTTGAAAGACTATTTTCGATTGTCTTCTTTAAACTAGATAATTGGATATAATACATTTGATTAGTTTTACCGCGTCAATGATATCTACATTTTAATTAAAATTTAGATGGCACAATATAATTTCAATATGACAAGTTTAAAATAGAACATACGTTTAAGAGCATATATTTAAGAAACATTTATTAATATCATT